>NC_044562.1:84407266-84634766 GCF_007565055.1 Rhinopithecus roxellana
GAAAGCATCGTGGAGGGTTCATTTTTGTAAAGAAAAGTAAGAACGGTTACAACCTTCGTTACTTCATGTATATGTATATGTATATGTATATCTATATCTATATCTATATGTGTGTGTATATATATATAATTAGCTGCATGAGCAACTTGGAAAGTTGTCTTATCTCACTCTACCAATTGATTAAACCAAATATTGGGTAGAAATAAGAATAGCCATTTGGAGAAATGTCTCTGTGTATACATTACATAGAGATAGAAGTTACTTTCAGCGAGTAAATATTTTTCTGCATGTCAGTACTAAATTGCATTTTATACAACTTGAAATTATTTTTCTACATTTTTGCACTTGAAATTTTACTGAAATTTCAAATCAAAGACACAACGTTTATATACACAAAATGAATGGTAACGATAAAACCTAATTTTCAAAATCTAGAAAAAAAATGTCCTGTTAGTGAACACCAAAGTAAAAATAGGTTAGATGTTCTTCCTAACATGGCCGACACTGATACATAGGAAGCTATCTTACAGATCGATATATATGTAAACAGGATACCAGATCCCAAGTGCAATTAGAACATAAGATTGAAAATTCTTTATTCTACAATTAAAGCAAGGCTTAAAAGGAAAAACAGCACATTTCCAATTAAATCAACTAAGTACAAGTTAGTTACTACCAAGTCCCATTTCTAAAATAGTAGCTTTTGTTGGCACGCTTTAGGAAGTAAATATTTACCCAGAGAAATGTAGTTTCCTTTTCATTTATTTAGAAACTGCATGAGCCGGTCTCTGCTTTCTAATTTTCTTTTTACTAGTTAAGGTAGCACAGAGATTTCTCATTTTGATATTAGAATTGTGTAGTTGAACTTGTGTATATTTGAAAGGGAAAGACAACATTTTCTTTCCCTTCTTAATTAGTAACTTTCTTTCTTACTTCCACTATGCTTTTAGTAATTAAAAAATAAACCTTGATATAACATTGATGCTTGTTTGCAAAGTTATTTTGAAAAACATCTGCTGATGAGAAGCATGCAAAAAAACTTTCATGCCGGTAAATGTGATTGCTAATAATTTCATCATGATTGCTATGACTGCAATTTATTTAATCTTAATTTATTTTTATAATGAACTGTTTCAGTAAAATGACAAATGATTCCATTAGTTAAAAAACTAAAATGTCAATTTACATGTGGTCTTTGGTGACTAATTTGCTGAGTTGAGGTTTTGGTTTTCGTTATGATAATAATATTTGGCTATGCTCTATGAGCATAATTTATGAGGTCTTAAATATTAATCTTTCGATTTTCTGAAACAAGGTAATTTTCAGCTTTAAAAATGCTAGCAGTTTCCCTTTCAGGGTCTTGAATACACAAGTTTTAGACACAAACTTCTGAAACGTTTTCATCCAAAAAATAATGCTCACTTTGTTCCCTAGGATCAAAACAATTCTTTTCCACTAATGACTGCAAATATCAGCTCATTTCTAACACAGTTTCCAATGGCAAAGATTACTCAGTTGTCAGTAAAAGAAAAGGGATTACATCAGCATTCAGGGGGAAAAAATGTTCTGTTCCTTCTTACTCCGTAGTCTATGTTCAATCAGCCTGGAGCTAATGGAAGCCCTCCAGTGCTGAGAAATAAACAAACACAGTTGGGTAAATAGTCCAAAATCAAATCTAGTATATAAGGTGGACAATACATAGTTAGTTCCATTACCGAATCCTCCCCTGGGAGCTGGAGCAGCTTCAGAGCCCTTCTCATTACACACCAGCACCATCTGTAGCCAGCCTGAACCTGATTTGGGAATGTATAAAGTACACGAAAAAAAAAAAAAATAGACTCAGAATCGGGAGCTAGAGAATCCTATTTCAAGTTTAAATTTTGCTTGTGAAAGATCATTTGGTTTTAGACTCAGCAAACATGGGCCTCATCACTCACAATGAGGGGCGCATGTAGCAAGGATTACTTCAGATCAGGGAGATTGAAGGTAATTGCTACTTTCCACAGGGATATATCTAGCTCAAGTATAGCTCAAGAGAGTTACAGCATGGTCCCATTAGCCACAGAGCTTCTATTCCACTTCAAAAGGCAAGCACCCTTTCCCAGTATTGCTGTTGCTGTTGTTATTATGCATTATTGAATTCAAAATTGTAGATGGAAAATAAGCCAATGGCAATGGCATTTTTAAAATCTAAACATTGTGTGTGTGTGTGTGTGTGTGTGTGTGTGTGTGTGTGTGTGTGTGTGTGGTGTGAATTTTAGGCTCTGGCTCAAAAATAGAACTAGAAGCTTTTATTTACTAAAAATAAAATGTAAATTGTTATTCATAGAAAGTGATGATGTTGGTTACATCTGTTTGGGGACTAAAAAAATGAGCACATTATTATCAATGCTGAAATATATGGTGATATTATGTGTAGTACTTGAATATTTTCATCCAAGATATGCCACCTTCCAGCAGGCAGAAGTTGCTTTACCAATGCTACCTACTTTCCCTTTTATTCTCCTTCTCCCTCCATTCCCCAAACAACCCCTACCTTCATCCATAACAAAATGTCTCTGGAAATCTGATTTCCTTCCTCCATTTGAATCACATTCATACAGAACTGAAAATGGTTGTGTGTGTCTTTTGAATGCCCTGAAAAAGTCCAAATGTATATGTCAGTGTGTAATTGAGGGAGAGAGCACTACATACCAAGTATCTAGAGATTCATAGGCAGGGTAGATGACTTTCACTGGAGAGGATCAAAGAAAGCACTTTGAGCCTCCTGCTCAAGCAGAGGCTGCTCTTCCTGAGCTCCAAAAGAAAGAATTACCCCTTAACCTAGATAAATACCCGTTCCCCAAACTGAATCTCCCTCGTCCCTCCTTACACTACAGGTGGGAACTATTCACTATTAGTAAGCCCTTTCCCTACTCTAGCACTCACCTGTCCGGAGGTGTTTCCTATGTTGCCAAATTTCAGATCTTTTCACTGATGCTATGTGGATGCAGGGGTGTTAATTCTGCTCCCTTCTGGTTTGGTTTGGGTGATAAGACTTCAGGCATGACTTGGCAGTATCCCCAGGTGGCATCCTTACACTCTGGAGTAATAAACTGAATCTCAGACACTATCAACAAATATTTATGTATTTTTTTTCCAGTCCATCCTCACACTGTCAATTTGCTCTAGGCAATATTTTTCAGTGATCAAAGATATTATTACTGATTTTGGTCTCCCTGCTTTATCCTGTGAGATGGATCTCTGGGACAAATCCTTCGTCCTTAAAACTGTGTTTTCATGTTCTTGGCCTTGTCTGAAGAAAGTCAATAACCCTTCAGAACACTCTTGAGACTTTCATTCACTTTTGTTTTTATCCTCAAGTCTTATTTAATAAATATCCATCATCCAAGATTCTGGTGTTCACTTTTTGGGGGGTTATTTAGGACGTGAACTCTGGAGTAAGATGGATTGCAATCAAATCTTACTTCTACAGTTTGATTGTGGACTTGTATAAATTATTTAATGTTTCCAAATCTGGCCAGTGCAGTGGCTCATGCCTATAATCCCAGCATTTTGGAAGGCTGAAGTGGGCAGATCACTTGAGGTCAGGAGTTCGAGACCAGCCTGGTCAACATGATGAAACCCCATCTCTACTAAAAATATAAAAATGTTCCAGGTATTGTGGAGTGCACCTGTAATCCCAGCTACTAGGGAGGCTGAAGCAGGAGAATCTCTTGAACCCACGAGGCAGGGGTTGCAGTGAGCCGAGATTGCACCATTGTACTCCATCCAGCCTGGGCAACAGAGCAAGACTCCATCTCAAAAAAAAAAAGTATTTAATTTCTCTAAATCTCTGTTTCCTCAACTAAAAAATTAGGATAATAATAGCATTTGTGTTATAAATATGAGAATATCGAATGAGTTAATTTATGAAAAGATTTTTGTCAAGTTAGTACACAATGAATGCTATCATTATTTTTATTTAATAGTAATAATAATCTAAATCTGTTCTCCAATTTGTCCCTTGCTTAAGATTTTGTCCAGTAGTTTCTGATCCTAGATCATACCCACTAAGTTCTAAGAACTCATTATACCTAAAACAATGTGCCTGAGTATATTCTTGAAAAAAGAAAATAGCTACCATTTACTGAGTATTTCCTATTGCCAATAGTGAGCTAAGAGCTAAGTATACTATAGACAAATTGCATTTAATTCTTGTAACAAATATACAAAGTATGAATTACTGTGTTTTGTTTTTGTTTTTGCTTTTGCTTTTTTTTTTTTTTTTGAGACGGAGTCTCACTCTGTCACCCAGGTTGGAGTACAGTGGCACGATCTCGGCTCACTGCAACCACCGCCTCCCAGGTTCAAGCGATTCTCCTGTCTCAGCCTCCCGAGTAGCTGGGATTACAGTTGTGCACCACCACACCTGGCTAATTTTTATATTTTTAATAGAGATGAGGTTTTGCCATGTTGGCCAGGTTGGTCTCAAACTCCTGACCTCAGGTGATCTGCCCTGCTCGGCCTTCCAAACTGCTGGGATTAAAGGCATGAGCCACCACACCTGGCCAAATCACTGTTTTATAAAAGAGGAAACAAGCTCACAAAGGTTAAATGATATGTTCACGTTCACAAGAAGTAACTGTCAATGTTGAGACCCAAACCTACAGTTTCCTCAACTAAAAAATTAGGATAATAATAGCATTTGGCAGATGATCACCATAAATATACCACCACCCATTTCCTCTTCTAGACACACAGAGTATATTTTCCAGCCTCCTTTGTAGTTGGACATCTCCATGTAACTGCATTTTATCCAATGGAATATGAGCCAAAGTGATGTGTGTATCTTAGATGCCAGCCTCCTATAACTTCCCAAAGTCCTCCAGGCTTTTTCCCCCTTCTGCCAGCTGGATGCCAACGTGCACGAAGAAAATGGCAATCTTCATCAATCTGGATCCCTGAATAACTGCATAGACTAGAGCACATCTCCCTATTTATTCACTTTGCCAGTTGATCTGAAACGAACTCATGCTCTCTGTGTTTGAGATATATGCATTTAATTTTGTAATCACAGTCTGATGTTACTTTAACTAATATAGTATCCAACTTCAAAGTATTCTGTCTCTATTTTTATACTGCACTGACATAAGAATTAGCCAGAAAAATGTCACAATGTTCAGAGTCACAGAGGAACTTTAGAAATTTTTCTCAGGTACATTGTCATAACTTTGGAAAAAAGGTATCTAAGCTTTAGTTAATTGTTTCAAAGTATTATAAAATGAATACCATTAGCTAAACAATTATGAATTTTAAAAGTTTACTTTTAATATTTTCCAATTATCCAAAATGGTAAAAAAAAAAAATAGGTAGGGTAACTTTAATCATGGTATTCAACTCTTTATGAATTGTCTTTAAAAGGTTCTTAAAAATTATCCATTGTATTCATGATTTTGTATCTCTCTACATAATTGACTCATTTTTGAATGAAACTAAATCTTGTTATCCCACACAGAGTCAATAAAAGTAACACTTTTATTTCATAATTCAGCACTTTTCAAAATATACATTTTAACCTACAAAAATCTAAATTTAAGATTCAGTGCCATGTAGAGGAGTTAGAATAATACATAGTCAAGATAACGTGTTTTACGATCAAGCAGTTCTATCTTGATGTCTTGTCTTCCACATTTATAAACCATGTGACTTTGAGATACTTAAAATCTCTTGGCTTTATTTTTCTCATTTGTAAAATAGGAATAATAATTACACTTCCTTCAAGGCCATAATAAACTATATTTGTGTCCCTGCACTCCAGCCTGGGTGACAGTGAGACCCTGTCTCAGAGAAAGAAAAAAATAAAGAAAGAAAAATAAATAATAATTGCACCTCCCTCGAAGAGTGGATGTGAGGAATAAAAGATCAGGCAGAAAAAGCAAATCAACTGGCATATACGTGCTAAACAGATATTGAATTTTTAGATACTATAACTAGCCCTAATTTTTTATAGAAATAATATCTTTGAAATAACTTTTAATTATAAGTGCTGTGCAATATTCAACAATTAAGACGAGAAAACTGTGAATGATCATATCAATATCTGCTATGTCTTAGTAAGAAGACATATTGGGAATGAAAATTGTGTTTCCAAAAGAGTTGGAATTTTTATTTCAGATTCCAGGAAGCAGAGATTTAATGGCTAATATTTAAATGACAGGGAAGAGATTTTTCATTTGAGGTCAAAAGCTTTCTCTTTTTGTTAATGTAATGATGTCAAAGGATTGCAGATCCCCATTCCTCCAGCTGAATCTGATTCCAAATGACGATGAAGTCGAATATTCATCAGTTCTCCCTTCTCCCGAGAGAAGATGAGTTAGGAAATGAGTCTCTATTCTTTATTTGGAGATTTATTGGATATTTTTTCTTGTTTCTTTTCTTATAAGAGCTAAAATAGTTTAGTTATCAGTCTTCTACTTAACCCATAGCTACTTATCTTGCTTTCAGATGTATTATCTGCTTAATTGTTCTTCTTTCAGCACCATCTCATGACACCTCTTGAAACCAGCCCATATCCAAGTTGTTGCTATAGAGAGTAGAATCAGTAGGACAACAACAGATTTTATGTATCAACTATAGGACCTTTCTGATCACAAAGACCCTCCCCACCCACATCACTCCACTGGCACCTGAAGAACACTCTGTAAAGAAAGCAAGTCTGTATGACTGAGTAGTGCTTCCCAGTGGGTAATTCTGAACGCCCACTTTAGCCTCTACCCATCCAACTGTTTTGCCACATTCTCCACAGTTACCTATAACTCTGCCCTCCCCCCACAAAAATCACTCTCCTTCCCTCATAATAGCCCTATTTCTGTGCCTCCATTTCTGTTGATGGCATCACCGTCTTTTCATTAGATCCAAATAGAATCTTTAGTCATCTTTGACTCCCTCCTCCTCTTCACGTTCTAAAATCAGGCACTTCTGACTCTGAATTATCATTTATATTCAGATTCAGCCTCCTCCTCTCTATCTCTATAGCTTCTTCTATAGTTCACTCTTTCCTCCATTCTCACCTAGGCTGATCCGTTAGCTCCATATCTAACCTCTTTGTCTTCACTCGCTTTCAACCCACCCAACCCCATTCACCCTCCATTCTCTTGCCATAGTTCTGTTTCTAAAGCATGGATATGGCAATGATATTCCCCTGCTTAAAACCTTGGAATAATTTATTCGGATAACAATATATGCGTTGCTCACACTACATGTTCCTGTCTGTCAAATTAAATCTTTCCAAGCTTTTAGACTGGGTGCGGCACCTCCTGCCTGTAATCCCAGCACTTTGGGAGACAGATGGGCGGATCACATGAGGCCAGGAGCTCAAGACCAGCCTGGTCAACATGGTGAAACCCCATCTCTACTAAAAATACAAAAGTTAGCCGGGCGTGGTGGCACACGCGTGTGGTCCCAGCTACTCGGGAGGCTGAAGCAGGAGAATCGCTTGAACCCAGGAGGCAGGGGTTGCAGTGAGCCAAGACCTCGCCACTGCACTCCAGCCTGGGCGACAGAGTGAGACTCTGTTTCTAAATAAGTAAATAAATAAATCTCTCCAAGCTTTCAGACAGATTTGGGCTTTCTTAAACAGAAGAAATCGCAAGCAAGGTAAAAAGCAGGAACTGCTTGCAGAAAACTGTTTTTGCCAGCTTTTGTTTTCCACAGCCTGAACACACTGAAAGGATTATTCTCCAGGGCATGTGGGAGGAGTTTCTTTGAGGAATCAAGGTGTTAAGCATTACACTGAACACCAGAGGATTCTTCTTTTGCAGAAGCTTTATTTCTTGGGGGAATAGAAAAAGATCTACCCTAGATGATGCTGGCAATGGAACCAGTGGTTGCCTTGGCATCAGAGGGAGCAGGCAGCAGCTTCGGGAAAAATCTCTATCACAGGTAGGGTTCTTTGGAAACAAATACGAAACAGATTTTGATGTGCAAGATGTTTATTGGCGATTGATACCCATTAAAGAAAGAAAGAGAAAGCGAGCCAAACTGGATAATTAGAGCAACTTAACTGTAGTGCAGTCTTGACAAAGCTTTGGCCAACCCCATAGGGAGCTCTGGGGTGAAAACTGCCCATCAGAATGTATTGCCTTGGGAAGGGGTCAACTTTGGTTGCAGGCAGCAGACCCTGAAGGTACTAAGAGCTGGAGGCTATCTGCTAAGGAACTGGGGCAAGTATCTCAGTGTCCCCTACAATGCCTCCACGACTATTGAGGTCTGCCCTGTGGAACCTTACCACTGTAACCTTTTGAGATGAGAGAAACCTTCCTCAAAGACTCTTTCTCCCTCTCAGTTAAGTCTAAAGCATAATTAAGTGCAAAGGTCTATTGCTGGTAAGAGAAACACCTCTCCAGTCTCACTGCCTTTGAGCATCACAGAGGGAAGCAGGTCAAGGTAAGAAACATGGGAGCTGAAGCCCAGCCTTAGAGTAGCTGGCAGCTTGGCAAAACTTGCAAGCTTATCAGCAACCAAAGTAAGTACTGAGAGGACACATTCATAGATGGACATGAACATTTCTAGAAATTTTCAAAATTATTTAGAAAAGATAAATCTGTAAAAAAATTAGGCATCCTGAAGTTTGGATCACAAAGATATGAATATTACGTACAGGCAAGTCAAACATTTGGGCTATAGTATTTATGTATTTGCAAGTTTGCCTTTTTCAGTAGATTATAAATTTCTCAAGATTGAAAATGTATCTTACTTGCTCATAAGATATTAAATACACATGTCAATGGTTTGAAATGATTTATTTTGTACATTTATATTTGGGATCTCAAATTTTCATAATTTATTAATACATTTAAGTTACATACTTTCTTTTACATTTCATAGAAAGCAAGTTGGTTGCTTAAAAACTATCTTATTTTTAATAAAAATGTTTATGTACTTAAACTGTAAATTATCTAAAATATAAGTAAATCCTATGGCAATACAAAGTATCTAATAAGATCACTTGTCACCTGACTATGTTTGTGGTAGAGGCAAAGGGGGATGGTATATGCTTGTGTGATATGCATGTGAAAAAAAAAAAGACAAAGAATATATATAGTTACACAAATGTAAAGACTCTATTCTTTGTCTGGAGGTTATTTAAGAAACCCACTCTTAAAATAAAAAAGGTTTGAAACCCCTGGTCAGATTATACAAAATAAGGAGATTAAAAAGTTGAAAGTCAATAAACTAATTGCTATTATGTGTCAGACATTGAGCATGCAAAATGATTAAGACAGAGAACAATGAAATGAACTCCCAGTCATATATAACTGACATTTGTACAGTGCTTTCACTTAGCTTTTTCCATATGAACAGCTAGGGCATGGATCATAATAGTCTTCATTTTACATATGAGGAAACTAATGTGACACGCCCAGTTGAAACAAAAAAAATGATTTTGAATCTATAATTATTGATGCAACAACTTCCCTTCTGTGTCATACAAACTACTGATGCCAAGTTGAAAATATTCTTAAATAGGTATATATAAAATTGTATTCATTTGTCTTTTCATTCATTCAGTCCACAAGAATTTCATGAGCCCAGGGATCAGTTGCACTGTGTTACGGGGATATAAAGATAAAATAGACCAGACCCCTGCTTTCAGAATGACTACAGTCCGAGGCATATGACCCTGTGGAGGACAAAGATGGGCCCTTCTAGGTTAAACTAAATCTAGCAAGAAAGATAAGTAAGAAAGTTCTATGAAGATGATCTAGGACAGGCACCTCCAGGGTGGAGCAAATGACTGATTTATCCTCATGGAATATGGGATAGCAAATCTTTATGTGGATGAAAATTGGAATAAAAGGTAAGGGTGGACATACCATGGAGGATGCTGTCTGCACAGCTGAAGACTTTATTGTTTACACAGTGAAGGAAATCAAATGACTTTAAGATGAAGAATCAGGATTTTAGAATCAACACCCTCACTGCTTTCATTAGAGTACACTGGTAGCATCAAGTGAAGCCACAGCAGTAGTCACAGGGAAGACTGTTGTGGTCCACTAACAATGTGTGAGCAGAAAGGGAGACTTGGTGGGCTATGGAAGATTGGGTGTCATGAAAGAAGAGCATAGAGAGCAGAAAAGAAGAAACAGAATGAAAGAATTCTGTATTATTAAGAACATACCACAATTTATACTTTCTAAATTTGTATAGTATATCTGCACAAGGTGCAGTGGTCTTGTACAGCATTTGATTATGCAGAATGTGATTTTTGAGGTAGAAAGAACTTTCGAGGCCATTTATTCTCTTCCCCTCATTTTACACATAACGAAAGTGTGCCCTAGAAATCAAGCAGCTAGCTAGTGCAGAGCTGCGAATGAAACGCTGACTTTTCCAGTGGTCTACCTGTCCCAAATATAGCTAAAATATTAACAAAGATTTGCTAAACACTCACTAAATGCAAGGCACAATGATGAACACTGATTAATAAATAATCTGTATTCTCAAGGAATTAGCAATCTAGGCTGCCATAGAGAATTCATATTATATATTAAATAATTATTAAAGCAACATTCTGAAAAACCAAACTACCTCTAAAGTAAGCAAATTTTGTCATCAAAGAGTTGAATAGTTGCCCTTTTTTCCTTGTGGAATCACAATTTTTATTATAAAATAAATACAAAATGTCATAATTTTTATCTTTGGAGTCCTTGAATTACAGTTCTATGAATAATGTCCCCTATAAACAAAAGAAATAAACTGGAAAGTTAGATCACATTTTTGCTTTTCTGTCTACAATAGTAAACTGTGTTCATTGTTTCCTTAGTTTTTCCTGCTAACTACCACTGGAATTGAAATTGTGTACAAAATGCTTCACTTTCTTTGCAACAATTATTTTTTATGTTCTTCACCTCTGGTAAAATGACCTCTAACCATTGCATCATTTTATAAGAGGCAATCAGGAGCTTTAAAGGAAAAAAAACAAATATTTTATTAAATTAATTTAAAAAGAAATATTTAGATATGAAAATCTGCATAGCATAAATATTTTATATGGGAAATAGTAATAAAAATTAATATTTAGTTATATTATTCATGTGTAAGGGGGGAACCTGCTAATTTGGAAGCCCTAATTCTCCTCCTAGAATATTTCAAATAGCATATATGGAACAATATTGCTGCACTATATTTTACAACTAGCTTATATTAACTCTATTTTACTGTTTTTAAACTATACTCATGATTATATTTCTTCCACATTTTCTTGAGTGCTCACACACCACAGAGATATAATATATAAATAAAGTAAGGCAAAATTCACGTAACCACTGCGACCAAATTGGAAACAACACAATATAGCACATATTAAAATTTCTCGATGAAATGTGAGGCTGAGGTATTTACCAGCACATTCCTCTTATGTGTATATTGCAGTATTTAAGTAGGCCAGGGACGCTTCCCACTACATTGGCTACTCCATGGAATGAGTTCAGTCTTCAGCAGTAGTAGTGTCCTTTGGCTTGGCCCTCAGAGCATCATTCAGAGCTATCATAGATGTCTTAACAGCCTAAGTAATTTAGTTCAGATTCTCAGGGTTATCAAGTCCCACAAAATAAGTCTCCTCTGGGACAATTATCAGATTGAAATCAATCCTGAAACTTACCTTTTTACTTTCTATTTTTGGGTACAAACTTCTTCCACAAAACCTAAAACTGTTAAAAATAAGATTGTACAACAGGTTTTGAAGATTTTACTTTAAAAATCTTTAAATCTTTACTTTAAAATTATTCTTATCAATGTGTTTTTATTGTGTAATGAGTTAGCATCCAGTGATACCTGGAAAGTATTTAGCCCCTAAAGTGACTTTTATGTAAGTTTAAATTTCTCTTTCTCAGAGATTATATAAAATATTATTTATTTATTTATTTTTGAGACAGATTCTCGCTCTGTCTCCCAGGCTGGAGTGCAGTGGCACAATCTCAGCCCACTGTACCCTCTGCCTCCCTCTGTTCCCCATGGGGGAACATATTGCTAAACTCAGAGTCACGGTGAGAAGGTGATTTTACCAAATTTGTTAATCACATGCCAATAAGTAGTTATAAGAAAGAATAAGCTGGGGGAGATGGTCTTACTGTTTTCATATATCCCTTAAAATACTTCCATTACTGAAATAATTTCTTGGGCTTTCATAAAATGGTGAGGACCATGTCATATTTATTTTTATTTGATTTGATTTTCTCAATTCTTGTCCAGATCTCAGGTCATTTGAAAGATTGTCAAGTAAAAATTGCTTAAGTAAAAAATATATATGTATGTGTGTATACATATATATATGTGTGTGTGTAATATATATACATATATTCAGGAAAGAGTAACTCACTAAAAGTATCACTTACAAATATATATATATATATGAAAAACCAGTGGGTTTTTTATTTTGTCAAAACCTTGTTAGTCATGTTTTGGTTTTGGATTTGCAGTCTGTGGAGTATTTTATACTTCTCAAATTTCTTCTGCTCACTTGTGACTCTCAAACATAATAGAAATCTCCTTTTTCCCTTCAAGTAATACTTGTCTGCTTCTAGGGCTATCAGGGGAATACTTTTTTAAAAATTGTTCAAACCAGCTCAAGCAGTGCACAAATACATACCAAATAGGAATATACTGAAAAGCAGCCATCAAAATAGCCAAAATAATCTAAAAGCTCATTGTAAAAAATATGGAGAACAAAGTAAAAGGAGTGCCTTAAGGGCTTAGTTTCAATTTCTGCAATAATCCACCATTTCAGATAGAGTTAATTCCCTAGACTGTGTACATATGGATAATTTAATTCCACAGATAATCTCTAATATTTGTTTTGGGATAAAATGTCAAACTTTTCCCACTAAACCTTTTCACCTCCCCTTTGGACAAGTGGTCAAATGGGGGGATTTGTGGTTGCCTCTCGTTTGTCTGGCCCTACATGCCAAAGGCAGTGCAAACAAAGTGTGAAATGGATCTCCCCACCTCTCCCCTACCATAGCCTCGGCTTCATTTTGCCAGGTTTGGGGGAGGAAAGTGAACAATGGAGTAGTGAAATGTAAATGTCAACGTCATTTTAGTGTGTGTGTGTTTTTTAAGATATTTAACTTCTTTCAATAATATAGGAATTATTATACTATTTTAATGTGATAGATAAAATAAAATCATCTAAATGGAAAATGAATATACGGTTGGTCTGTTAGGAAAGGCAATATTTAAAAAATTAGGATTTTGAATGAAAAACACTGTGTTTCAATTGCATCTCTGCTACTTGCTAGCCAAGTAAGCTTTGAAAAGTTATAAAATCTATGAATATTAGTTTTGTTATCTACAAATAAAAATAACTTTTTCACAATAATGTTATGAGAATTAATTGCTATGCACATGTAAAGCACTTGTAATCCGTAACTGCAGCATAGTTATTTATAAAGGAATGAAGTGTAGAAAGTGGAGAACTCTAATATCAATTGTGTATGGAACCAGAGTGTTTCAGAGTAACTGAACTTCAAAACATCATCATCAGTAGCAATCAGTGGAGTTTTCCATGACCTTGTAATTTTTTACTCCCCAGTATCATTCAACGTGTTCTACACACAGTAGCTGTTCACCACATAGTTGCTAACAACTCACAATATCTTTCTCCAACAGAAAGATTGAAATCAAGATAATAATAAAGAGTTGTCAACATTCCCTATTCTTTGACTGGCAGAAGTTAGATAACTGGACAAGTACAAATAATTTACTTTTGCTAAAAAAATATGTATATAAGCATATATTTTAACGTATTCATATATATGAATGTTATATTAAAATGCAGAATTATCAACTGTTACTAACCAATTTCTAATAATCAAGACCTGATTTTGTTACAAGTCTTGTTTTCTAAGATAATTTACTGTGTCTATAAAGAGGCCAGGGCTATGGAGTTCTAATTTATACATTTCTTCAAAAACCTTTATACCCATGAAATAAGTCCTCGAATCTGAAAGACATATATTTTCCTAGGCAGTTTGCAGAGTTGTTTCACATCATTAGGAAAAAATATAACAAATTTTCCTTCATAAGAAATTGCAAGTCGTTTCATTTTTGTTTTTGTGTATTCAAATAAAGGTTTTTTTTTTTTTTAACTGCAATCAGCATCACTGGAGTGAATTACCTCCAAATGGAAAGTTACCAGGTAAAAGTTTCAACACCTGGCATAAATATCAAAGAATCAAATAATTGCTATCCTTTAGTGTGCTCATCACATCACTTTCAGTTGCAAAGTGACAGAATCTCAACAGAATCTACAACTAACTTAAGGAACCAAAAGAAAAATACACTGACTCTCACTTTGGCCGTCTCTCTTCTCCTTGCACATTATTCTCTCCCGCTGCCATGATTTTTCTATCTTGGGGAAGGACCATAGTCAGCAGCAGCATGGGGCCCATATACCAATCACTGAGAAGACTGTTTTCTCTCTCAGATCCAGTTATATTTTTCGTCCTGGAAAAGGCTCTTAAATGGATGGACTTGGGGCACTCCATGGGCCAATCCTGGGTCAAGCGTGTCTGGGGACAGGGCGTGAGGGTGGTGGTATGGATCTGAAACCAGAATTGTGGAAGGGAAACTAATTCTGGAAAGACAAAATTAATAGCTTTGATATTTGATATTTAGTATAAGGACAAAATTTTTTTTTAGCAAATACTGTTTTAGAAGTTCCATTAACTTCTGTAATAATTTGAATGAGCATTTTTAGCTAAACAATATAAGAAGAGAAAATGCTTTGAGTTATTGAAACACATATACCTTTAGAGAGAATTGCACAGCCTTAGACATTACTTTAGATGAAGGAAAAATATAAAATATAGTTGTTGAATTTGAACAAATTTTCAAAATAGCAATTAAATCAATGTGTGATCTTGAAGGGTTTATGATGCTTTGACATTTTAGAAGACAAAGCTTTCTATTACCCCTTCTGAGAAAATTAACTCACTAAAGACTTTCCGCATCATATTCCTCAAACATAACATTTTATATCAGCAGGACTGAGAAGACATTATGACCTCCAGAGAACACTTCAAAATAAATCACTCTTTCTCCAAATTAAGCCATCAAAATACTGAGGAGAAGGATATATATCAAATAGGAGTTTTGGTGAGAGCTGAGTTCTACCTGCCTTCCCTATTTCGATAGTGTTCAATCGTCAGTCTCTTCTACAGGTTAAACAAACTGACTCAGCCTCATCACTGCAGGACCTTTCAGAGCCTTTGATGGGCTAACATGTGACACTTCCAAATCTGTTTGACTTACAGAAAACTTTTAAAAATTACCCCCTTCCCCAGCATACTTATCTGTCTCTTCTATAGCAGTAATACTAAAGTAACTGCTTTCCATATATTTATGACCTAGAGGTTGTCAGTCCATATGTATTGTACAGTCCTCTGATGTTTCAGTAGAAATAAATTTTCAATGAAGTATTATCCTTAAGGAAATCATCTTATTAAATCTAAAAAGAAAATCTTTGAAAAATCTCATGTGACATATAACTTTTTAAATTTTAATTTATAATTTCAGAGTAGCATAATAGAATGTTTAAAGTTAAGACTTGAGACCAGGTATGGTGGCTCATGCCTGTAATCCCAGGCTTCGCTTTGGGAAGCTGAGGCAGGTGGATCACTTGAGGTCAGGAGTTTGAGATCAACCTGGCCAAGATGGTGAAACCCCAGCTCTGCTTAAAAAAAAAAAAAAAAAAAAAAAAATTAGTTGGGTGTGGTGGCACATGCCTGTAGTCTCAACTACTCGGGAGGCTGAGGCACAAGATTCGCTTCAACCGGGGTGGCAGAGGTTGCAGTGGGCCAAGATTGCGCCACTGCACTCAGCCTGGGAGACAGAGTGAGACTCTTGTCTCACCAAAAGAAGAAGAAGAAAAAAAAAAAGACTTGAAAAACCTCTACAATTTAAGCACATAAGGATATTTTTACAGTGCTTTATACCATACCACTCCTCTTCTAGCCCTCAGGCCTGCAAAACAGAAAAAAAAAAAAAAAAAAAAAAGAGCTAAGAATCACAGTATTTTGCTATCTTCTATTTGGCTGCCCCTCCTTAGACTTTCAGACACTCCACACAACTAATACTCACCAATGGTTGACTACGGACAGCATTGCTTAGAGGAACTAGCAAGGAATCAAACAGGCCAGCATTGTGTTAGATAAGTCATTTAAATCTGTAACTCTTGGTTTTCTCATTAAAAAATGAAAAGATCTTACAGTACTCACCTTACATCACAAGGCTATATTATTGTGAAGAAGCAATAACATTACATATGGAATGACAAACTAGTTATGTTACATAACTAATCTTTTTTTTGTTAGTTTGTCATAGCCTTCAGCCTCTCCAATCTTCAGTCATCCTAAACACTGGTGAAGAAGCACTTTGTAAAGTGGATCACTTCTCTATTGAGAAGGCTTTTTGTCTTTCCTCTATTTCCCCTTCAGATTCCCTGCTCTTTCTCCCAGAGGCTGACCTGTACTGGCGACATCAACAGTCTCCCTTGTCCTCTGAATTCTGGATGGGTTTGGCTAATGGAAAACACTGACAGGGAATGAGAAGGTGAAGAGGGAGTTCAGCATACTAATATCCTGCTCATTCCTGCCATAACCTGGCTCCTATAAGAGGTCCAGCTCCTGTAAGGAATTCATCTCAACAGTACTTTGTCTTCAGGTTCCATTATCTGCTCACTCTTCATGCACCATCAGTCTGTAGATGGGGATATTCAGTGCATGCGTCATCCTTAAATGGAGACACAGGGACTTCTGCCTTGAGCTTAACACTTTCAGGAGTCCCACTCTGGTTCTTCTCTGATGAGGCCTCTTCCCACAATGAGATGAATCTTCATGGCCAAAATGATGTGACCACCTGCCCCTCTAGACTGCATTCTGGGTACTTAGGACCTCAAAATTCTCTACCTAGATTTATCTGCAACTGTTTTCAGGGCTGTCTGTTTGCCTGGGTCCACCCTCCAAAATGCAGACTATGCTGTGGGTGAGTGCACCCTGGAGCTAGATAAATGACTGAAGGGTTGCTATATGGGGAGTGTAGATGGAGTTTATACATAAAAGCTAAGTTTAGCTCTTACGGAGTTATGGGATTTAGACAGGTTCCACCTAGAAACATGAGCATCTTTTTTTTCACTCTTTAAGGTGCTGCCCTCTTGCCAAGCCATACACAGGGCCACATCTACGTAATAGGAATGCCCTCTTCTAATTCACAGAAGATGTCATATAAACTAGTGGTAGCCCTAGAACTATCAAAAATGTTTTTTTGTTGTTGTTTTGTTGTTGTTTGGTTTTTTTTTTCCGTGTGTGTGTGTGTGTGTGTGTGTGTGTGTGTGTGTGTGTGCTGTTCTAAACCTTAGTTCCCATGAAGGTGTTCAGTGGGCTACTGCTAAGGCATGAGGGAGAACTGTCCATTAGCCAGGGTTCCCATTGACACAGAGTGGCTGGGCTCTGACCTGTTTTATATATTAAGTTACTTATATAGTTTTATTTGATTAGATAACCCTGTAGATAAGCTAATTTTGAAAATCACTGTACTAGATAATCTAAAAATTCCCTACTATCATTAGAAGGCCTTATTATCCTCTAAATCATATCATACGCAATTGTCTAGTCTTTTCATTTTAAACCTTTCATTTAAGCCATGATTTCTCATGGTTCTATTTCCTTTTATGTTACTTGTTCACATATGTCTCTTTAACTTATTTAAAATATTTCTTCCTTTTTACCACTACTATATCATCCAAAGAATGACTCCCAAACCACCTCCTCTGAGAAGCTTTCCAAGTTAATTTGAACACTGATGAGGTGTTTTAAATTCTTCATCAAGGTGTTGGAAAGCAGATGAAACATAAGCCTGTTGCTAGAGTTTTGTTGTTGTTGTTTGTTTGTTTTTCCTTACTTGAGCTTAAATACTGCCTAGTTTCTCTTAATTCCAATGGACAGTTCTCCCTCATGCAAATTTGTTTGGGGTCAAAAAGACAGCCACACTGAAAACAAAAAAGAACCTAATCAGACAAAATACTGAAAGGTTACAGTTGAATGTGCTTAGATGCTATACTTAATAATTGTTTGAAGAATTATAATTAACTCATCTATGAAACTAACTCATCTATGGAAGCTCAGATGTTAGTAACTTGTGATTAATTAAATCTAATAGACTAAGCTTATTGTATTTATAATAATAATATTTAAGAAAATATATTAATTCACAAAATGATTGATAAAATATTTTGGTAGTAACGTGTTCATTTCACAAATAAGGTAGAGTCTCAAAGATTTTTGGATTTTCCTCTGAGGTGACACAGTAAGTTACAAATGGAAAGCCAATTTAAGAGCACTGGTCTTCTGACCATCTATTCATTAGATTCAGATTGCAGTTTCAGTGTTAGAAACCAAGATAAATTTAGTCATCTTTTATCTTAGAGTCAGTTTTATAAGTGGCCATTTGTATTTTAATATTTGCAGTACCACTTGGTTTATTTTTTTTTTAGCTAAAATGCCATAACAAATATGCAACATATTCTTTTGTGTAACTCTACAGAACTCTAATACCAATGAATGACTTTACAGAAGGAATTATTGAATAGAATTTCCATTTAGTGTTAAGGAAATGCCTTGGTTCAGCAACATCCAGTAAGCGAGCACATAAATAATTGCTTATTAAAGACTTTATATATGGAATATTACAACCTCTAAGTATTAGCAATTCAATAATGAAAACCTTATGATTTACTTTCCACTACCATTAGTAATTGACACCATGGATTATATAATGTTGCGTCCTGCCAGTAATTTTGACTGAAGCAAAGGAGAAGTGGCTGTGAAATATACATTTATTACTCTATGTGAATACTGTACAATTACTATGAATGGTTGATGAACTCTTTAACTTTCTGATACTCATTGACAAGCTGTATTGAATTTCATTCTATGGCATCTGTCAAGGGACATACAAAACTCTATTTACTGGGCCAATTAGAAAGAGAAAGAATGTTCAATCAAATTTATGAGAGGTCTGAATAAGTTATATTACGTTTATCCTTGTGTAGGGGAAGAAAACATTCTTAGATGTTTGCACTTTTGATACAGGAAATAAAATGAGAAATTGATTGGGAGCTTATGGCCAAGGGAATTTGTCCAAGGTCATAGTTTATCATGCGCCCCTCCACTGTAGGCAACCTGAAGACTTGACCCTCAACAGAAGGAATGGCCAAGATATACATGAGGGCCACAGGAGCATACAAGGGTATTGTAAAGTCAAGGTTATAAAGCCCTATGTATTTCATATTCACTTTATGAAGTAGTTTTTGGCATAGATTTATCTATTAAATATTCTTATTCATAAGTAAATTCTGAAACAGAAACTCTGTCTCCAATCTAGTATTTGTCTAGCTTAAGAAGTTTGTGTCCCTGAGTTAAGAAAAAAATATGACAAAACCAGTAATCCATGTGCAATTGCTAAAACTTCTGATATTTTTTAACAGAATAATGCTACTATCTGGACTATGTATGGTGTCTTATTTTTGTCTCAGCACACAAATTCTTAAAAGGGGGAAGAAAGCCATGGCCTCTAAGTGCCAACAGAGGTAGAATTCAAGGTCTTTCTGAAGATGACCTTAGAAACAAACGTGTGAGACAAAGAACTGAAGAAAATTTGGCCCATGGCCTCTTTAAATTTTTCCCTCAGCTAAACAGACATCTAGTCACTTAGAAAAGAACCCACCCCCTTGTTAGACTAGCTGAGGGACAATCCCCTGTTGTCATTTTTATTGTCTGCCCTGGAGAAGGAGGCAGCTTGGGATGCCTAATGGAATCTTGATTCTATGTCACAGCTACAGAGCACAGCCAGAGGCCCGTGGTGCTTTTGTGAGCCAGAATCCACTGGAGGCTAATTTTGGCTGAATAGAGGCTAAAGAGAATTCATTTTTCCTTGTTACATTTATTTCACTAAAATTGTTCAAACTCACAAGATATTGCTGGAAGGACACCAGCAAGCACTTCTTAATTGGGGCCCCATTCAGTAGCAAAACTGACTTTGCAGGTACCAGCCACAGAGGTGATGAGGATTTCAGGGGCCTAAATGCATGGAAATTAACCTTAACACAGGAGACATAAACGTTATCTGTACTTAGATGTGGAATATAATCTCGAGGCTTCTGTTTCACATACTTGCTGGAAACTGTAACCATGGCTCTCATCTTTCAGTTGCTACATATGAAAGGCTTCCTGTCCTGACATCACCAGTGGGTTCTGCTGAGCATGCTCAGGAAGATAATTGCTCTTCCCCCCAAAACACTGGGAGTCTCTAGAGATAGCTAGCAGCAATTGAGTATTAACCAGTTTTCAGGAAGCCAAATGGACAATAGAGACACAGGAAGAATCATTTTGCCTTTCCCTCACTTCAAATTTTAATGAGTAAGAAAATTTTTATATATATGTGTTTAAATGTGTTTGACATTCTGGCCCTATGTATTATCGCAATGTTAGTAGCACAGAATTCTATTCTGAATTTTAAGTTTGCACACATTTGAATTAGTACTTATAATTCTAACTTTTCATGAATTTTTAACTCAATAATTAATAAGAATGGCCATTAAATTGCTAAAATCTTGGAGGAAAAAATTCTGTAAGTACTTGCTAAGTCTTGACATCACTCTTACTATTTTCTGTGGATTCTTCATTCTTTGTTTAAAGGCAGAAACACCCTCAGAAGTTATCTGAGAGAAAGCATAATTATCCCCATTTTACAGATGGAGAAATCAAAGCCTATGAGCCATTGATAGAGTGTCTGATGGGAGAATTTCCGTCTTCCATTTCAAAATTTGCTCTTGTGGAATGAGCAACATAAAATAAACCTAACGTGTTTTTCTTCCCCAAATGAATTTAAACGTAATTCCAGTACGGAAATTGGTGTTTTACAAAGGAAACTTAGGAAGAAAATGAATTTCCCTGTAACAGGTACTCCACGTTGTTTGTTGTCCAGAGGGTTCAGAAGGTAGTTAACCTAAGCTCACCTGCATTAAATATTGACCCTGAGGGGCAATTTGAGGCCTTGCTAATGGGGCAATTTGGGGCCTTAATGATGCAGACAAAAAGGTCCACAATCCTACTTGATGAAGTGAAGAGCCTCATTAGCATGATTTTCAAGGGTGGTACTCAAAGAATTAGCTTGCCAACCAAAGCCGCGTCTAAACTGGCCAAATAAAGAGCTCTTCATTTAGCTAGAGTGCTATATTTGACCAGTGTCTCCATGTTCCTGTGCATTTGATTTTCTTTTCTTCTAGAACAGTGTTTTTGTGTCTTTTTGTTGGTTTTTTTCCACAACCTAAATGGACAGCTGTTGATGTTTGCAAAATTTTGAGAGCATAACAAAAATGTTGTATTTTTAAAGCAATACAAAAGAAAAGAAAGAAATTCAATGTAAACTTACCCCAAACCACCAGTTATTCCTACTAGAGCAAAGTTTTGTGATGAAAACAAGGGCATATTTTTTAAGCTTCTGGATTTGTGAAACAGGTGCCAATTTCTAATACACAGCAAAGGCAAATTTAGAAAATAAGACACGCCAAATCACCTTTAAATGTAAAACAACTGAGCAACAAATGCCATTATGCACATAATTTCAGTGACATACATGATGCTTTTGCAAGTGCTTAGAATTTAAAGCCACAATACCTTCAGTAGACAAATATGCGCTCGCATGTATACCACACACAAACACACACAAACATACAGCATGCAAACTACATGTCAATGTTAACTTGATCAAGTAAAAAAGGCAGCTGTACATATACTTAGTGCTTCATCATTAGACATTCACATTTATTGAACAAATGTACAGTAAGAATTATTAACAGTAGTGGAAAATTTTCCTTGTTCTTAGAAAATGTGTTTAAAACACCTAGAAATGTAATATTCAATAAATACTAGAAAACATCTCACAACACTATAAATCTTATCAAATAAATATATACCTTTTTTGTTATAATTTTACATTATACATAGGCACACTGTCTAATTTGATTACTGAATACGACACATTCTTCTTTGACTTATCCTTACCCACTAGATTGAGTAGACTGAAGTGCCCTCAACTTTGCCGTAGGCTCCTAATGCCTCAAGCTATTGCTTTAGTGACTGATTCAAGGGAAAAATAAAGAATGAACATTCAAAATATGACACTTTTAACTAATGAACTGCAGGATAATTTCATTCTGGTCCTGGCAACAGCTATCTTCTTTCTACATTTATACTCTATAGTTGGCCATAATCTTTGGAACGAACATGTTTTAAAAATGGAATAATGTAATTATTATCACAACTAATTTGTACCTCAAACAGCCCAAATTAAATTCAATAAGTGGAGGAGAAATTACTGTGATTTAAGGTCTGATATTTCACCCTACTAAATTTTTAATTGTGGCAAATACGTTCTGCTTCGGGAACATAGAATAAGAAGTGCAGCAAAGACTCCCGACATTCCTCCATGTAAAAATGTTTTTGTAATCACTCTATTTAAATAGTAACATTTTATTTTTTTAAGCACTTAGTTTCTTGATCAGGATCCATATTCATGGGGTCTCGCTGTAATCCACTTTACCACTTAATGTTGCAATTCAAATGTTCAGTCAGAAGCAAAGCCCTCCAGAATAAAGCATGAATATTACCGTGTGGGGCTGTAAAGAGAAGACTATTAGAATATATCACCAACACACTAGGGGACCATTTAGTCCACTGCTCTAAATACATCATTTAATTACAATGGAGACATTACTTCATGTTTCTACTGATGTAAGTATTATTAGAATTCATGATATTCGCAGGCTACTGTGGGCCATTACATTGGCCATAAGCTATTCCATAAGATTTACTACTAAAGGCCCGCAAGGGTATTTGAGCATTCATGGATTCTGTGGCAGTAGGCTTTTATCTAAGACACATAAGTGAGGGACAACCGAGTTATTATCTCTAAGAAACATAGCTTAATATTTTGGATTCTAAAGGTTAAGGTACCATAAATCCTGAATTACTCTGAGATATCACATAAAAAGACATTTTTATTTTATTTTACTCTATTCTGGCTCTTAAAATATTTTATGATGGCAGTTTTCAGAGTTGTACCATGTTGTTTACATTCAGTCCCTGGATGCATCAAAACACTGACACAGCATTTCTTTTAAACTGTCGTAAAGAAAGCAGAAATACATTGTGTGTGTGTGTGTGTGTGCGTCTGCATGCACCCATATGCATTGGGTCTGTGGTATAATAGGGAAGAGAGAGGGATGGAGAGGGATGGGTTAACTAAATGCTTAATTTAAAAAAAAAAAAAAACATACTCAATTTCCAGTTTGATGATTATTGATCAGTGCTTTGATTGGCCCTTTTTGTGATGGGTGTCATTGTGTTGGGCTGAGCTGAGCTGATTTGCCCCTGGATGCAAAGCCTTAGGACCTCTTAGAAAGGAGATTCTGTGAAACTACACAAGGAAGTGCAGAATCAGCTGCAAGGAGAAGCTTCCAAAGGCTGCCTGTTTTTTAGACAATGAAAATTGCCACCAGAAAACTCAGTAAAGACTGATGAAGGGGGTTAGTAAATTTGTCATGAAAATAGGCAGAGAAAAAAAACTTTTCCCTATTATGAAATGAAAACTTCTGGATATCTTCCCAACAAATAAAAGGTTAGGGATTTGGGAAAGCAATGCTTTGAAAAAGCAGGTAGAACATAAAATTCAACCAAACAGCCCAATATCCACATGTAATGGCAATGCCACCTTTACATTTCTCTCCAACTCTCTTTCTTGGTATTGTAAGGCACCTGTTAGGTTTCTGAATCTTAATGCATGAAGCACATAACTATTTTGCATTTTCCAGGAAAACTAAGGCAGATTCATCAGAATTGGCTGTCTTGTCGAGAAATGGCTCTAAAATGACAAATAGCAGCAAGCCGCAAGAAGGGTATAGTGAGGGTACAGAAGCTGTGTTTACTGAGAGACAGGAGGAGCTATTGATTTGGCATAGAAAACCAACTGAAAAGTTGTTTGATCTTTGAATTTGTGATATAGATGCCTCACTTTTGTGGCAAATTTTTTTTTATCATCTTCCTTGCTCCCTATCCTTCCCTTTACCCAACACCCGTCAACTCTCAGGACATAATATCCTGGGGCCCCTAAAACTTCTCCAACGATAGGATTTCTACCACTGCTACATGAATAGCTACCAGAAGGGCTATTCATTATTCCGGAAAAAGTCTCAGTTTCACAATGCATTGTTCTTATAGCTTTGAGTAACATACTAAAGTTCTAAAAGGTTATGTCTAAGAAAAGGAAGTAAAATAAGACTTTCTTGGACAAAATTAGCCATTCTTTATTAAAATATATAATATTTAATTACTTCACTAAATTAAAAAATCAAATGTAACATTAATAATATTTATCATAAAGCCATATTACTTTCTATTATTTTATCCAATTAGAATGTACTAAAGCAGAGCCATTTTGGGCCAAATCTCTGGATTTAACCACTTACTATTTTGCATAAGAAGTATAATGCATATTTTAAAATCTCAAACATATTCAACTAAGTCATATTTTAAAACCTAAACATTGATCGAGACCATCCTGGCTAAAATGGTGAAACCCCATCTCTACCAAAAATACAAAAAATTAGCCAGGCGTGGTGGCGGGCACCTGTAGTCCCAGCTACTCGGGAGGCTGAGACAGGAGAATGGCAGAGCTTGCAGTGAGCCGAGATTGTGCCATTGTACTGCAGCCTGGGCAACAGAGCAAGACTCCGTCTCAAAAAAAAAAACCTAAACATTATGAATTTGCAGGTCAGGTTTATAATAAAAAATATCTCTTGGAAAATATTAATTCTGTACTTTTAAGAAACCACCATGCTGTGAAGGCCACCTAAGATTTCTAAGTCTCTAAATATGAACCTTTAAGTTGATATATAGTTACTGATCACAGTAAAAGAAGTGTGTACCCAATCAACATAATAATTAAACTATCAGTATGAATCATCACTATTCTATTATATAATACTTGTATAATTGTTTAATAGTATTACTATACTATCATAATATAGTAATATTATATTATTGTACACAATAGTATATAGTATAATTACACAATAGTCCCATCATGCAGATATTATTTTTATCTTGATTTTACAGATGGGAAATTGAGGCCTAGAAAATTGAAGCAACTTGCTCAAAGGAATGTAGCCAGCCGGCAGCAGAGGCAGGGGTTGTGTTGTAGCCGTCTGACTCTCCAGTTACACTCATACAAAAGCTTCCTACTCCTCCCACTCCATGGGATCACAATACATGTGAACTGAATGAACTCGCGGATACACATTAAAGAAAAAAAGGCAGGAAACAAAATGCTGAGATGTTCATAGGAACCTTTTTATACTTTGCATGCGTTTTTTAGTTGGACTATTAACATATCTGAACCTACTTTTGCTTCCCTCATTTTCTTTTCTCAGAGAAAGCTATGGTTATTTTTCCAACTATAGATTTTTTTTAACCACATACCTCCACCAGCTATATGCTATGTTTTTATTTATTATCCTTAAACAATTTAGTTCCATCTGTCTCTTTAAAAAGTAGTAAAATCATCATAATCATTATATTATCCAAATATTTGTAGAAAAAAAAATGTGATGGTGTAGGGAGGTGCTTCCCTCCCTTCTAATTTCAAACCAAGTACCTCTCACTCTCCAGAGCTGAACAGCACCTAAGTGTGGGAGCTTGGTCCCAAGCCATACCAGAATTCCAGTAGAAAGGGTCAGCACAGGATTTTGACAGCCTCTAAGCCAGAGGTGCTTTTGGCCAAGAGGCCATGGATGAAGATCAGAGCTCCATGATTCCTGCATAGAGAAAACTTCACCCATAGAGACCCAGAAATGTCAAACAAGAGCAGCCTGAGAAGATTTGTAGGTTGAACTGGCCTCCAAAGAGTGGGCTGAACATGTACACTGGTGCTTAAAGAGGGTTAAGATTTCAATAATTTATTCATTATATGTATTGAGCAACCACTTTATGCAAAGTCCTTGTCCAAGTGTTGAGGATATAAGAACGAACAACGACAACATCAAAATCCTGGCCTTTTCAATCTACCTCTGTAGTGGGAAATGGTTAAACCCAAGGTTCACATCACCTAGAAAACTTCTCACTGCTCATTGGAAGTGTGGCTCACCCTCAACCCAGACTTCTCACTAGGTTCAGTTGCCACGATGGCAACTCCAGATGTAGCTTTATACTTTTAGACATTGTCTCAAAGAATTCAGCCATTAGGTCCTGGATCCCATATTCAACTCTCAGAGGTTTTTCAGTGAAGCCACTCTCACTTTGCTTGAGGTAGGAGAAAGCCCCACTGGGGGCAGGAATGGGAACTCAACATACAGTTGTCTCCAGAGAAACTTCCATTTACTGGCTGGAGGTGGATGATCCATAATATTGGGAGAAGTGATTTTGCAATCTCTCAGCATGGCAGAATGTATTTAGGTAGTCTTTAAAAAATGCCTTTTGTTTTCTTTCATGTAACCTTATATTTTTAAATTAGGTATCCTTGGTATATTTTTAGATTGATAAATAAACTTTTTAATCCTATATTTAAATAATTCTGTGAAAGGATATCATTTTTGATAAAATAAAAGCTGTTTTATTATTCTTTTAATGTGTTCAATGAAATCTATCACAGCAATTTGATACCTACCATTATCCGTTTAAAATACATGCATGAGGTCTTCTCTAATAGTTGAAGATTTTACATCATCCTTTTTACTTCCTGAATTTAAAGTCCCTTTTCAATTCCCTCCACAGAAGTTTTACCTAATGTCTTATATTATTATGCTTGAAATTATTTTCCTGATCACCTTGTCATGCTTCTCTGGAATGAAAATCTGCGTATAAATCAAAACATAATTTAGAAATTATTATGATCACAGTTTTCTAAATGTTTAAAAATTCTTCTGGATTCAGTTGTCATTACATTTATTATTACTACACAATTGATCAAAACAACCTGGATATGTTACAAGTGTTGATAAATACTTTTCAAATATAAAGTTATAATTTTATGGGAAAGAAGTACCTTAATGAGATGGGTGAACTTTTTATTTTCAGTTTATGTGTTCATGGATGAATATAACTTATTGCTGAGGTAACATATAATTTAGCATTAAATCTATTTCTATATTTTATACATATAGGCATAAGAAAGTTAGCTCACATAAATAATATAGTGATAATGTAAGGAATTATTTTGTTATAGCAATGTTTTTCAACTCTTAGAAATCTTAAATTATGTGCCAAAAGTCACATGGTCAGGTCACATGACTTGATAAGTTCCTGCATCAATTTTATTTTTTTAAAAAAAACAGCAAATCATCTATTTTTGAAAAGAATAGATTTCTCTATCATTGGAGTAACTCATTTTCTGATTTCTCATATGTAAACCAAAATTTATCAAATGATAATAATACCATTATTCTTTCAGTGAGAAGCAGCTAGTTTAAACTTACATGGTCAGAAATGGTAAGGAATAAAACATGGTTTATTTCAAATTACTTTCCAAAATAATTCTTTTAGGTAGAAAAAAGCTTTTTATATTGTCATATCTTGTTATCAAAACGTTGGACCTGTTGATTTGCTTTATTTATGGAAAATATTTGTTATTTAACCTATATGGCAAAACAAGTCCTTATATTGAAATCAGTCAAAATGACTTTCTCTAAGAAAAAGTATGACTTTATTTTTCATTTAAAATAAATGTGCTAATTTATGTTCCCATGAAAACAACCTGTCTTTTAAATTCTAATTCTCTGAGAGAGACAGAAATCAAGGAGGCCCTGGCTGCATGGCTGCAATAACGCCCTCTGTATCCTTTCTTTGTTTTGACTTCACTGGTCTCTTCATAGTCTCCCTATTCTTCATCAATAGTGGATGGAAGAGGCAAGGACTCCAAATGAAAATAATGGTCTAAATCTAGAACTTTCCAACATGGCAAAAATATTCTACTTCTAATGTCATGTCACCCTTAATAGAAACAAAGGTAAGATAAGAGGATATCTAGATTAGAAGAGTCTTCTCTATGTACAATGTTTTTGTAAAATCTCTTTGTTTGAAATCTATCTCTACACCCAGGAGGAAAAAAGGTTACCTTATTAAGATGTGGGACAAGTGAAAGTTATGAGTTTCATTCATAAAGTATGAAAAAGAGAATTGTGGTGGGGAAAATGTGGGAAAAAAAAACAACATGACACTTGGATCACAGATATATTCTTAGATAAATCAATTCACTAAAAAAAACATATAAAAGTTGTGGATATAGGGACTGATACTCTTAAAACTATGTAGGTTGTACACCTCTTGGAAAGCGCTAGTACCCCAGAAGTGCACTTACTCCTGTGTCAAAATCCCTGGTTCCCAGTAGAGGATCTAAATTATTCAATGCCTGGAAGTTAAACAATACTAGGGCCCTCTTGAAGAAACATAATACAAAAATGTAGAACATCCTTAAATATAGGGCCTTGGAAGAGGCTCATGTACCTGAGGAACCTTGAAGCTAACATGTCATTATCTTCATGGTAATTCTACCACTGAATAAGGGGATATTTGTCACCTTTGGATAGTTGACCTGTGGGACCTCAGCTAAGACAGAAAACATACTGTTTTCACATCCAGTTAGAACTATGTTTCTACTATCATTTGTGATATCTCTCTGTGCAGATTTGTCTCCCTCCTCTCTTAGACCACACGTCATTTGGAGCCATTTTCTGTTCCTGAATACTCTCCACAACACTGAACAGAGGACATGCTGAAATGTTGATAACCAAGTAATTGACTCAAGCTTTCCATCCAATATCCAGGAACAGTGCAAAGTCTGGAACAATTCCTTTCCATATTTTCCAAGGATCTCTTGGTTTTATGAGAGTCAAAAAACTGTGGCAGCACATCACCTCTTGTCATCAAATCTGTTCTGGAGGTATATGGTTTCTTCCAGAAACCTTAAGGGGAGGACTAGTGGATAGATAAAACATTGCCTGGACCAAGACTTGCTGACAGCTCCGAAGCAGGATGAAGTGTTTAACTTAGTGACCAGGGTCTCCTTGGGGACCCCAGAGGGAATTTCTGGAAGCTTCCTTGGTAGGTTGTGGTCTGGAAGTTTGGTTCAGAACATGGTGGCAGGCAATCTTCTTTTTTCTTACTATAGCATGATCTTAACAGTTGCTTCTGTTTCCAGACATAGCTGCTACCAGGGCCCAAGCCTGGATCCAGAACTCCTCTGGGAATGGAGGCTGTTTTTCACTTTACAACTATACCAAATAGATGTAATTATATCGTTCTTGACTGACAATGAAGACTCCATCCTAATGAAAGGGATTCTCATTGTTTCTAGGGGTTATAACAATTTTCAAAGTCATACTGTCTTTATTTATTTAAAGTTGATCTACTGGGCCAGGTGTGGTGGCTCACGCCTGTAATCCTAGCACTTTGGGAGGCCGAGGTGGGCGGATCACCTGAGGTCAGGAGTTCGAGACCAGCCTGGCCAACATGGTGAAACACCGTCTCTACTAAAAATATAAAAATTAGCCAGGAATGGTGGCACACGTCTGTAATCCCAGCTACTCAGAATACTGAGGCAGGAGAATTGCTTGAACTCAAGAGATGGAGGTTGCAGTGAGTCAAGATCACACCACTGCACTGCAGCCTGGGCAACAACAGCAAAACTCTGTCTCAAAAAAAAAAAAAATTATCTACTGTCCTGACACATAATATCCCAGTGTCTCCAAGATGCTCAAATTTTCATTTTACTAAGGAGTTACCTTCAATGACCCTCTAAGGCTGTCTTCTATCTCTGTCATTAATATATACCATAAAACACAAGTTTATTCTTCAGGAAGGCATAGTATTCTGTTGGCATTTTATCATCTAACTGCCCTTTTCCAGGTAGGTATATTTATGTTTGAATTGTCTCCTTTTCCTTTTGGCCTCCTTAAGGGCATAAATTGTATCAAGATACTCTGCTGTATACCTATGGTGTTTGGACAATTGTAAACAGGCATAAGCCTAATTGACTCCAGGACAAAACTCAGTTACAAGCAACACTTTCAGAACCAGATATACCTTACTTCTTACAGTTTGTAAATACATGTTTCTGTATCGGATACTAACGAAGCCAAAATGAGTATTAGCAGTCTAAGACGCTGACAGCACTGCCCCCCAGCTTATATCATATTCTGTACTATAAGTTGCTAACATAAACATAAAGTCTTCTGCACAATAGGGCACCTCACTGTTAGAGTGCTTATGAGTTATGTGTTTTTCAAGTAGGTATAGAATTAGCAGGTATTTCTACTTCATCATTTTCGTGGCCGCAGCAGAATTACTGCATTTTTCACCTCGTGGTTCAAATGAGTTCAAAAGAGGAAGGCAGCATTACATGATGGAAAGGGCTTCATGATGTCAATTAGATTAATAGACAGTCACCTTAATCCAGTCCCACAGTATCTAACAAGAACTCCGTCTTGCTGCATAGTAATAAAATAGTAAACATGGAGCATGAGATAACCAGGGAACATTTTTGTTTGACAGTAAATTCTCAACCAAATCTTGGTAAAGAAAATAATAATCACTAATGCTTATTGAATACTCAATACATATTAGATTATATAAACAGATTATCTTATTCTGACTTCAATTTCATGAGATAGGTATTGCTACTATCCTCATTTGTCAAAATAGGGAATTGAAATTAAAAAAAAAATTGTTTTGACTATATTTACACAGGTAGGTAGGAAGGGAAGAAATATTTATGCCTAAATAGATCCTATACTTTCCTAACTACTACCATTACAGGGAGAAGTCTGAGAAATATCTAGGACAGTAAAGTCCTCACTTAATGTCATCAATTGATTCTTAGAAACTGAGACAAGTGAAATGATGTATAATGAAACCTATTTTAGGCCAGGCACAGCGGATCACGCTTGTAATCCCAGCAATTTGGGAGGCCAAGTTGAGTGGATTGCTTGAGTCCAGGACTTCATGACCAGCCTGGGCAATATAGCCAAACTCCATCTCTACCAGAAAAGACAAAAATTAGTTGGATGTGGTGGAGCACACATGTGGTCCCAGCTACTTGGGAGGCTGAGGTTGGTGGATCACTTGAGCCCGGAGACAGAGGCTGCAGTGAGCTGTTGCCACTGCAATCCAGCCTGGGCGACAGAACAGAACCCTATCTCAAAACAAACACACACACAGAAAAACAAGAACAAAAAAAGAAACGTAGTTTACCATAGACTGATTTTAAACAAGAATTAAGTTCCTCTGGCATATTTGTGGTCACAGAAACTACATCAAACTTCTAAATAAGAACCAAGAACACTAATATTAAACATTGAAATACGTGTGAGCTATTCACACATTTAAGAAAGACTAATAAAAATAAGACAATTGCCCAATTTTTGGTGAATTGGCGTATGACAATGGTCATAGTCCTAGTGGGTTACAACTCACCAGGGTTACTACAACAAGGAATAAATGTTTGCAAAGTGAAAACTCTAAGGAGCACCTTCTCTCACCACAGGGTTCAAAAACAATCACAAATAGGGTGGACACTTTCTTACTGTGCTGTTTATTGCCATTTGTATGGTTACTGTAGACTTGACAAATTTTTATTTTACAATCATTGGCATTCATTCATTTTCCAACCCAGTTATTTCACTTCAGGGTATTGAATGGCTAGATTCCATCCTGGCAACTCAGGACAGAAGGTAGGATCTCACCCTGGACAGGATGCCATCCCATCACAGCGTGCATGCACACACACCACACACACACACACACACACACACTAGGAATGGGACCATGTAGACATACCAGGAAACCTAACAAGCACATCTCTAGGATGTGGGAGGAAATTGGAGTAGCCGGAACAACCCAAGGAGACATGGGGAGAACATGCAAACTCCACACACTGGACCCAGCCAGCTGGGAATAGATTTTTATCTTCATCATTACAACTAAATGATGTTATTCTATTGTACTATTTACCCAAGGCTGATTTCTATGAGAGATCATGAAGTAACAGATGGGAGGTGAAAAATATGGCTCATCCTATTGCTTGTTATCCTCCATTATAAGACAGAACAACTTTTTTAAAAGTTATTAACAATAAATTTCATAAGCTCAGTTGAGAGCTAATAGTGCACACTGCACCATTAGGCAATCAAATAATATTGTGTGCTTAATCTTGAGTTGGAAGTAGGTGCCAGTTACTGTCTCCAAGTTCTGTTTATGGAGGAGATCGTGTTGGGAATTGAGCCCACCAAAATGCAGATTATTTTTCCTTCTCTTGTGGTCCTGTAAGAATCAATATCCATGATATATGCAGGCTTTTGGATTGTTCCTATTCCATGGAACACCGGGTGATGTTAGCAGATTATGCATATTAAACATATGTTCTTTTCAATATCTAAATCAATCCAAGGTTGCTAGTCACAACTCTAAGTAACCATCTCCATGAAAAAAATTCCAAAATCCACTGTACAGAGCTTACCCAAGGTAAGAGGATAGCTATCTTATCATTTGAAATGGATAGTTTATTTTGTTATTTTCTGGATTACTCAAATTCCTCAGGAAGTACTCTTACTTCTATTTACACTTTAAAACAAAGTAGATTGAACTAGCCTAAGAGGTAAACCACCAAGAACTTCCAACATAAACACTTTCAATGATGGTGGCACATCTATTCTGATATCTGCAATGGATATCATTCAGGACTTCATGTAATATTTCCAGCCAAAATAAAGATAAGCAGATAGTTATAAATACCTAAAAATAATACAGATGACATACAGGTTGCATCACTAACATAAATGGTGTGAAAGTCAAATTACCTAATATAGTAGAGGTAAGTTTCTGTTTTCTGTTGATTAAAAAATAATAATAACGTTTATACTGTGGCAGATCAAACAAAATTGTAGATTAGTTAAATTTCAAAATTCACAGTTACTTTATGTTTCTTTAAAAATTTGATCATGCTTTAGATACTTGCAAACATGACTATGTTTATATAGTGTATTTATTTCTTATCGCTGTCATAACAAATTGCCACAAATGTAAAGGTTTCAAACAATCAAATTTATTATTTTAGAGTTCGGGAGGTCAGAAATTGGAGATGGGTCTTACGTGGCTAAAATAAAGATGGCAGCAGGCTTAATTCTTTGTAGAGGTCCTAGGGAAGAACACATTCCTGGCCGTTGCTGGCTTCTAGAGGTTGCTCACTCATGGATGTATCATTTTGGCATGTATTTTCATCATCATATCTCTACTGACTCTGATGCTGCTCCTCCCTCTTATGAAGACCCTTGTGATTAATGTGAACCCACATGGATAATCCGAAACAATCTTCCTACTTCAAAATCCTAAATTTAGTGGCTTTTGCAAGTAAACATGTATGCCATAAAAGGTCATATATTCACAGGTTCCAGGGATTAGGATGTATACATATTTGGGTGGGAGGGATGCATTATTCTCCCTATCACACGTGGTGGCATAAATAAGAATGCAATTAAGCGTTCCAGTGGAAATGAGCTGGGCTTTACAGTAGTCCGACAGCTATGAAATTGAGTCTCATCTTCTCACCTACAGTCTGTCTCATCTGTAATGTAATTACTGCTGGAAGCTCTCATGGAAAAGTGAAGCGGAACTGTTTTTTGTTGCTGTTGCCTTTTTTTTTTTTTTTTTTTTTTTTTGAGACAGAGTCTCACTGTATTGTCCAGGCTGGGGTGCAGTGGCATGATCTCGGCTCATTGCAACCTCCATCTCCCAGGTTCAAGCAATTCTCCTGCCTCAGTCTCCCAAGTAGCTGGGACTACAAGTGTGCACAACCATGCCCGGCTAATTTTTGTATTTTTAGTAGAGATGGGGTATCACCACATTGGTCAGGCTGGTCTGGAACTCCTGACCTCATGATCTGCCCACCTTGGACTCCCAAAGTGCTGGGATTACAGGTGTGAGCCACCATGCCTGGCCCAAGCAGAACTTTTAAAGAAGTCACCAGAAAACTTCTCTTCATTTTCATTGCCCAGATTTGTATTTCATGTCAAGCCCTGAACCAATCAAGGATCTGAGCAAGAGAACAGAATTATTCTACACAAAATGAATCAAGGCTTACTTCTGAATACTGAATAAGCAAACCACAATATCCATTAGTGAGTTTTCAAAACATATCTTAATAACTATGATGAATAACTCTATAAACACATAACTGCATCTATTCCATAACGTGAAGCACTTTGTTTAGAACATTGTATGCCACACAGCCAACAATTAATATATACCACTAGTCCCTATTTTATGATTATTACTAGCTGGCTTTGTTAGATGGGCTTTCTGTTAATGCTGCGAACAAGTATCAAGTAATAAACCTTGAAGAACAGGGATTTAAATAATCCCAAAATACATAACTGAGCCCTGAGTCCTGAAAAAGTGGGAATCCAGCAGGCTGAATGGTCTAGTAGCTAGATTTATGCCTCATTCCACAACACTACAGCTAGTCTTAGATGGTGGATTCTGAGTTCTTGCCCATCAGATGGTTCACATTAGCTTCCTACCTTTATCTGGCATTTCTTCTGTGTAACTAGAGCTCTTATTACAATTCCTTCTCTCTTCTGGAGCTCTCAGCATTCTCCTCTCTGCTAGACACAGATAATTCCCTCAGTTTTTCTGCTGTTATTTTGCTTCTATTGAGTGATAACTGTCGCAGCCAGAAATCCTGAGGGTTTATCTGCTTCTGGGATGAGGCTCATCACTGCCCTTGTTGTCCACTGCCCATCACTGACGCTCACATGGTAGACTGCCAGGTCCGTGAAGTTCTCACAGCACAGCACACCCAGGGGGAGCTGTCTGTCTCATTTGGGAAACAGAAATTTGCAAACATGAACTGGTGATGCAGGCAAGAAGTGCCTTCTTAATAGTGTGATAACGTCACCAAACATCCTGGCCTTAGTAAAGCAAAGGCAGTGAGAAACCTTGATCTGGCATGTTTTAGAACAGAAGTCAGGAACAAACCACTCTCCCGTTCAGGGATTTCTGTCTGGTTTGCTTTCAGTCAGAGTTAAAGTCTCTCATAATAATCCCAAAATCAAAATGATTGACATTCAGCTTTTCAATATGTGAACAGAATGGCCATTTTAAGAAGGGCAAAATATAAAGTTGGATAAATTTTGTTTCACTGGAACACTTACGAATGCTTTCCACTGTAGACAAACTGCTTTTTTCTCCCTTTAAACTGGATTGTCAGACCCGCTGACTTTAGGACAGAAGCAATTAGACAGATTTTGAGCACTAACTTTATTATATCTATAAATATTATAACACCCCTTCATAATTTCCTTTAGTATATAAAGAGCTGGGCGTATATAGGAAATTGAAATGGGTTTCCTAGCACATTATATGTCACACACTAACACTGTGGACAAATGAGCATTTAACAGATGCTTTGGAGGAGTACTATCTGCCAGCTTGTGTAACACAACTCTGGAAGATTAGCAACTTGAAAAAGTAAATGTGTCTTCCAATTATGCTTAACTTGTAACGGAATTTCTAAACCAGATTATACTGCATCCATTGTTTTGTTTAGGCATATAAAATCCCTGTATGTTTTCTACCTAGAAATTGTAAAATTTGACTTAAAAGTGGTTAAAACTCCCTCTTGTGATTCTTGCATCTTATTTTCTTTGACTGCTCCATGCTGTTATTCAAAAGCCCTCCTCGGACCTTGTGATGCCTCAGACTTCCCACTGGCCCATCTTGGTTTACTTTGTCCTCAATTTGTACCATACACTAGATATCCATTCTCACCTCTATTTTTTGTATCTCACCCCTACCTCAGTCAAAAAGCCTGTTCCTTTAGGGCATTAGTTTCAGCTATTAAAAAAATATAATAATATGTTATAAAATAAATATAATAAATTTTATAACATTTCACAATCTAAAAAGCATTTATACGTAGTTTCCTTATCTTATATTTAAAACAGTCCTTTAGCATTGATAGGATAGAAGTTATTATTCCTTTTTATAGATTATTAAATTGAGGTTTGTAATAATTAGATGAATTAAGCTAGGCTACATACAAGCAAAGTGGAGAGTGGTGCTCTGAGACGCATGCCAGTTTTATGCTTCTTACTTTGCTAGTCCTTCACTGCTCATTCTAAATCTCACTAAAATATTTAACTTTTTGCTGGCATTTATCAAGACAATAGTGCCTGTGTCCAGTGGTAAAATAAATGACCTTTTTTTCCCAAAAACATGCAAATCTTTTCCTTATATGGATCAATACAGTAGTCAGTCTTTGTATTGGTTGATTAAAACTCCTGGAATGTATTATTAAAAACAGACATTTTTAAACTGGGAAGTTCAGGTAGTTATCCATATTTGTACATGCCTCTTCCTCTTTCTCCCATCTGTATAGGTGAAAATGGGGGAAAATGTAAAATACAGTATAAGCTAGGCCAAAATTTGAGGTGTGGTAATTTTTGGAAATCCCTCAAGTCTCAAGGGTCTTAGAGAACTGATAGTGTTTAGTGACCTGCAGTTGCAATGTATCATCCTTGGAGGATTGAAATTGATTTTCTTCATGTTACCATGTGAGAATCCAGAGCCTGCGCCCCCCTGACCTGCTCATTGCCTCAAGAGTGTGCCATGGCGCTAACAGCGAAGGATGTGAGCACCGGGCTTTGAGGGAATCATAAATGGTAGCAGCAGGGCTCTGGTCCTGCGTGCATTGTTTTGATGTTATTCTTCCAGATTGTGCTTTCATTTAAGTTCATTCTTCTTCTCCGTGTGCTGCCTCATGTGCCAGCTCAATTCTACACTTGCTTTTTATAGCTTCTGAAAAACAAAAATTGGTTGCCCACTAACTGATGTTATTCTTATTATAAAAGCTTTATGACTGAAATTTGCAAACAAAAGTGAAATCTATATGATCTACCCTGTACTTACTATCCCATATAAAGCAATAGAAACCTTCAAAAGTGAAGAACCTCCAGTTGTTGGTTAGCCAAGCTTTCAGAGCAATCAATGGCGACAACAAAGCAATTATACAGGAATTAGAGTGGCTCTGCCGTGAAGCTGATGAAGCTTAAACTGCAGTGTCCACATTCACACAGGCTCCTTTCCAAGACCGTGAAAGAGGGCCAAGCAGTGTGTTCACATGGCCATGAGTTTCTGTAACATTTGCAAAACCAAGGCATTTACCCACAGTTATTTAAAGAGTCATGTTACTTTCCACTCTGCACACTCCTCCTTGTGTCTGGTGGCATTAGAGAAGCCATGGGCATTTGAGGAATCTGGCTTAAGGGGGGTTGAGTTGAACTAAGGATACACTTAGTTTGGGCTTACTGGCAGCTATGTATGTGATGCTCAGGCATATCTGTGTGGCATGAAGTCATTGCTAGCCATCCCTTTATAGGAACAGCAACCAGACGCGCTCCTGCAGCCCACTGTGCCAACATACCTAGCATTGTGACAGGAAAGGCCGCGGCAGAGGGCCCATCTCAACAGGAGCATGTCCTCTGGGAAAAACTGTGAGAATCATCACACTTACAAATTTGTCATCAAAAACCTCATCAGCACCCAATGAATATAAAAGGTATCTTCTGTCAGGAATATACTTAAAAACATAGCATATGCAGTTCTAAACACATCTTCTACATAGTTCATCTTAGTTTATTGTTGAGGGGAACCAATAACAATGGAATATATCAGAATTCCTGTGTATTTTAGGACACAAAGTATAGCAGTCACAGAAGAAAATTTACTTCTAACAACTCACATATGAAAGAAACTTGATAGAGATTTTCCCAAACATAATAATAATCTTAAGGTTTCTAGGACATTACCAATAATGATTTGTGAAGCTACAAAAACATTTCTAAGCTAACAATACGGATAAACTTTGAATTATCATGCTAAGAAATACTGAAATATATTACTCTCTATTTAAATATGTTTTTATTATATGAAGATGCAATCAAAGAGTACGCATCCAAAAACCGGAAGAATATGGAGGATGTGTTAAGCAATGAATTAGCTTTAAAAAGTTAGTCCTTTTTTTCTGGAATTTGGATATGTATATGGCCATTTTTTGGAATGTATACATTCCTGAATTTTTTCTCATTATAAATAAAAATGTTTGAACAGGCCCACTCTCCCTTAACATTTTTAGGATCTAGGGAATAGTACAACAGAGGTGCACCCATACCATGTGATTAAATGTCTAAATTTTTAACATGCTAACAACTATAAAAAAATTATAATCTCCAATCTTCACAACTATACCTCCCTACTGATAAATTTGAGAAAATTGTTTTTTAAAAAGGTTGTTTTTAGATGACTAGAAGTTGGCCAAATGTCATGATTGAAATTAATTCTTGTATAGGTCCAGGTATTGTGTTGAGGGGATGGTGATTTTCGTATGGCAAAAACAAAAATGTGTATAATTCATAAATTAAAGATATTGATTTCCATTTTTACTTTTCAGCAAGAACACGATATATATTGTAATAGTCAAGATTTTAGACAATTTGCATTTTATTGATAATGCCATAATATGAACTCTTCTTGAGTATTTAATACATTTTTAATTGAATTCAATTTGAAGGAACTTTGCTTTGTTGAGACAGTAGCAACTGGAATTATCAATACATTTATTAAAGGGATACTTAGATTGAGATCTGAACCACTGGTTTTAAATATCATGTTCAAACATTATAATAATTCATACATGATGTATTATTGTTACAAAAAATATTGTCAAACATTTTAATTTTATACTATAAATAGCTGTCACTTATATTGTAATTTTATATTCTCTTAAGGCAATATCTAGATCCACATAGTGAGGTAAAGAATGTATATTCACTTCAATCACTTATATCTAGAGCTACATGTATACTAATTTAAGAATAAGATGAATCATCTACCACTGAAAAGTGTTTTTCAGCTGCTATTATGAAAAACCATGCTTATTGTGAGCATGCTTATTGTGAGCACCATGCTTATTGTGAGCACCATGCTTATTGTGGAAGCATGTCTGTATTCATACAAAAAAACATATATAGAAGCATAAGAAAATAAACAAATAAGAGAACAAATGCATGAATAAATCCTTAGCACTACTGGGAAGCTTCAAGAAGCTAGACTCTCTTGCGGTCATGCTCACTCAGAGGAAGGAATTAAGAAGATAATTAATTTGTCCTTTTTCTTAACTTAGTACTTTTGCTGCTCAAATCACCTCTAAATTTGATGTACATCTCAGATGCTGACAGCAGCCAATCCCCAAATCTTCCTGATGTTTAGACATAGTCACCTTTTGTTTTAAAACCATAGAACATGAAATGCGGAAAAGCCTTTCCCCGTGGCCTAAAAGGTGTCAGTCATGAAGGCACAGATTTGGGTTTACAGGTGGCTCTGAGTTAGCGTTGTGTGTCAAAATCCCAAGTGACAGAGGAGCTAGGGTTAAAGAAACTGTATGTATGTTTACGCGTGTATGTCTCTATCCATAACAGGGACCCCTCTTGCCCAGGTTTAAGGGCAACCCTAATATAATAATTTTGTGTTTATAATTTAGTTTTTCTTAAAATAGGTCCTGAAAATAAACAAACTTCAGCCTCCATAAAACCTGGGTGTCCCCATGGAGACAACGTAGATTACTTCTGGGTAAACATGGCTGATTATATACCTATGTGTTTTCTACAATTCTCTTCCGAACCTCACTAAAATGCCTAACTAGTGATTTTTCTTAAAGTCGTAAACTCCCAAGAGAAAATAACGGAAAAGGATCCAACAACAACAGGATTTAGAAAGCTAAAAAACAGATGTGTGAGTGGTAACTAAATTAGCAGACGAGGCAAGGTTAAAACTTAAGTCAACCTTGGAGACTTTTTTGTTTTTTTCCACATCCAACATCCATCCCCTCAGATAATTCTGCTGGCTCTACTTTCAAAATACACCCAGAATCTCATCACTGTTTACTACCTTTATTAGTCCTACCTGCTGTTGTGGGTTGAAGTGTGTCCCTGCAAAAGGAATACTTTGAAGCCCTACCTTCGGTATTTAAAAATGAGACCTTAATAAGAAATTGTGTCTTTGCAGATGTAATCAAGTTAAGATGAGGTCATACTGGATTAGGGTGGGCCATGCTTATAAAGGGAGAGAAATTTGCAGACACAGACATACTCTGAGGGAAAGATGGCCCTGTAAAGACAAAAACAGAGCTTGCAGTTTTGCTGCCACAAGCCAAGGAACACCAGGGGTTTGCTGACAAACTCTGAAAGCTGGAAGAGGCAAGAAAGGATTCTCTCCAAGAGCCTTCAGATGAAGAGCGGCCCTGCTAACACCTTGATTTCAAACTTCTAGCCTCCAGACTATTAGAGAATACATTTTTGGTTGTTTTATATCACTCAGTTTATGGTAATTTGTTAGAGCAGTCCTAGGAAATGAATACACCTACATCATCCTATTATCTCTTGCCTAGACTAATGAAGTCATTCCTAACTGATTACTCTCCTTCTACCCTGGTGTCTCCTTTCATCTATTCTCAAAACAGAACTAGTGATCTTCCTAAAATATACTTTCAGTCATGTCGTTTTTATACTTAACAGCCTGCATTGGCATTCTATTTCCTTCAGAGTAAAAGCCAACATCTGCGCAATGGCAGATAAGGCCCTACGTAGTAAGAGTAGACTTCTGCCACCCAGCCTTGCCTCCTCTCTGCCTTTCTCATCACCTGCGGTAGTACATTTCACCCCTTCCCCTCCAGCCACACTGGCTTTCTTGCTATTCATCAAACACATAAGGTAGGCCTCACCTCTGAGCCTTAGCACAGGCGGTTCCCCCTGTCTGCAATACTGTCACTTAGCTATTCCCTTGAGTAAAAACTTCCCTTCCATCAAGGCTCTACTCAGTCCACAGTTTTAATAAGGCTTATTGTAATGATTCTTTTAAAACTGCCACTTGCCCTTCATCTCCTGACAATGCTAATCCCATAACCCCATTCTGACATTTTTCTTCATGATACTGGTCACTCCCGAAAATATTAAGTATTTTATTTAGTTATCATGTATGTCTTTTATCGATTGTTTCTTCTTCTTTTTTTTTTTTGAGATGGAGTCTCACTCTGTCTCCCAGGCTGGAGTGCAGTGGCACGATCTCGGCTCACTGCAAGCTCCGCCTCCCAGGTTTACGCCATTCTCCTGCCTCAGCCTCCCGAGTAGCTGGGACTACAGGTGCCTGCCACCTCGCCCTGCTAGTTTTCTGTATTTTTTTTTTTTTTTTTTAGTAGAGACAGGGTTTCACCGTGTTAGCCAGGATGGTCCTGATCTACTGACCTTGTGATCTCCACTGTTTCTTATACTCCATAAGTTCCTTGAAGACAGGAATTTTGTTTTTGTTTGCTATCATATACCAAGTGTCTAATCCCTGCTTGGCATATGATAATAAATATCTGTTGAATGAATTTGTTGTGTTGATTGGAGAACCTCAAAAGCATGCCAAAGCCTACCAAAGAACCCCAGAAATACCAAGGCACTGCTGATGAGCAGAACTAGAAATAGGAAATGGGAAAATTGTTGGAAGAGTTATGTATATAGCTATTGGTTCACTGGATCTCTTTCACCTTCCAGAAAAAAAGGCGATAGGTTTAATATCTAGAGAGAGTTTCTAGGAGATTTCAGGGGTTGGGGAATGATTTCAGTAGTATTACATAAAATGTGCTCACTGGACAGGATGATGTCAAAGCCTCTCAGGTTATTTGACTCAAAGAACACTGAAGCTCACAGTCCAAGAGAAAATACTTTCTGAAACAGAACATTGAAGGTGCTCCCAAAGAAATGACCCAGCCACATTACCCATACTAGGCCATGTGAAGGTGCTCCCTCACGCTGGACACCTAATAAACTTTTAGTCCTCATCCTAAAACATGAAGGGATCACCAGGCATTTAAGGAGAGCCTCGAATTTGAAAGACCTTCCTGACAAGCAATAGAATAAAGCAAGTTTAAATATTTCTTTATAAAATATGAATATAACTTTAACAACACTATGGCAAAAATAAAATCTTGTTTTACAAGAAATACTTCCAACTAAATAGATCTATTTTAAGCCTTAAATATCAAGAACTTATGACAATGATAGTCTGGTATTTTTCAGAAACCAGACCAACAAATTGGTTCCCAGACATTTGAGATTATAATTGATGTAAGGCAAAATAAAACACCTTTTCATTTCGATTTGGCTATCAATGTTCTAGTTGTCTCATTTTGTTTAGATTCTTTTTGTTGTTGTTTTGTTTTGTTTTTTGAGATGGAGGTTCTGTCTCCAGGCTGGAGTGCAGTGGCACGACTCAGCTCACTGCAACCTCCGCCTCCTGGGTTCAAACGATCCTTCAGCCTCAGCCTCCTGAGTAGCTGGGACTACAGGCACACGCCACCACGCTCAGCTAATTTTTTGTATTTTTAGTAGAGACGTGGTTTCACCATGTTGGTCAGGATGGTCTCAATTTCTGCACCTCGTGATCCACCCACCTCAGCCTCCCAAAGTGCTGGGACTACAAGTGTGAGCCACCCTGCCCAGCCTGTTTAGACTCTTTAAATTCAAACTATTTCATGCCACTTTACAAATATATGTTGAGCTTTTACTATGTGCAAGGCATTTTTAAGTGCTGGGCAAATGTATATATAATAATATTATTTCACTATCACTGTGAGATAGGTTGGACAGTATTTAGTATTTTTGTTTTGTGACCAGAGACAGGTGAGACATAGAGATTACGTGATTTAGGCAAAATGAAACCATTAGCTAGAAAATCTCACTGCGGTAAATCCTCCCAACTGACAAGGCCCAAATTCTTCTGGGAATTTCACTTTGATGAAGTTTCTCGTCTGATTTTCTGCTTATCAAGTGCCTACTAGGAATTCCCATGGTTTATTACATCAAAAGAGACAGATAACATTTGAGGTTTTTTTAAAAAACATTTTGAAGTCCCTTTCCCCACCCCCACCCACACATTTTATTTTCACCTACTAAAGGGGGAACCATTAGTTTAAGATAACTCTAAAAAGTCCATTGGCTTAGGCAATTACTTGATTTCCTCTCCTTGAAAATGTCATGCACATTTTAAACACATTGACAAGCAAGTTTGAAATGCTTGTCACATTTGGAGATGCTACAAAATGCAGTCTGCACAGATAAACAGATCTTCAGATTAAAAGCTATTATTAGGTTCAATGTGTGTGATATTTTTTCAATCTTCAGTGTAGGGACAACATTCTCCTCTCTTATTCTCATCTCCCAAAGTTTTCTGAGACCCACTCTAATAGGGAAGATTCTCTCAGCTACAAGTTGTAGAAACTTTGATTAAAATTGGCTTAAATCACATGATAATGTTTTCATATTTTCATGTTATTGGAAATCCAGTGGATTCCAGAGAGGTTAAGTCCATGCTCAAAGATAGTATCAAAGACAGAGATTATTCTTATACCTTGCTTTTCCATTTTTGGAGGTAGCTCTCCCTTTTCACTAGTGATAAAATAGCTGAAACAATTTCAGGAGGCACATCTAAACAATTAGGAGAAGAAAAGAGATTAGCTTTCACAGGTCCCTGGCAGCAAAACGCAATTTCCCAAAAGCCCCTGTTGCCAACTTTTCTTCATTCTCTGTTGGCCAGAACTGGATCACGCGCTCACTTCAGAATCAGTTACAGACAAGCATGATTACATAATATAAAAATCTGGGACATAATGGATAAAATAGATTTTATGGAGTCAACTACACTGTTCTCTTCTTTGTCTTTTGCTTGTTTCTCACTGGCCACCTAATCCTCCTTTTACTAGGTTGGTGCTCCTGTGTGATGACTAACCTTAGTTTAAAGAGTTAGAATGCACCTGTTCTGGGCCACCATTAACACCAAATCCAAGGATATATTAAGTTTCAGTTTCATTAATTTAAATGCAATGATAATCACAAATTTGGGATTACTTATTATCACCTCATGCCTCTTGCCACAATGCCCCTTCATTAATAGATAATTCAGGACAAATAGAATCAGAAAATTTGAATTTCAGTCTTATCTCTTTCACTTACAAACTGTGTGACATTAGACAAATTACTATGCCTGCCAATCTCAATTTCTACATTAATAAATTGGATACTATTGAGTCTTTCTATATTATTGAAGCTTATTGGGATTATTAAGTAAAATATCTGAAACAATGTTGAAACTTTAAAGGCTATATGGAGCTACAGTTTATTGAGAATTTGAGACAGGTACTATGTTAATGACTTCAAAGAACATTTCCTTTGATCTTTACAATAATTTTATAAGGAAAGTATTATTCCTGTTTTACAGATGAGGAAATTGAGACTCAGAGATTAAATGACTTGCCCTAGTAGTGACAGCTGAGATTTCAGCTAAACTGATGCCAAAGCTCATGAGCTTAAATGCCATTATCTACAGATACATGGAAGAGTTATTACTATTTCTGAAAATTCACTCACATACAGCACCCTTACTATATTCCCATTATGTCATCTTATACATTAATCCATAATACTTATTGAGCATTATAGTGTCAGATATTAGGATGGATGCCGAAAAGAATCCAGATAATTACATGAGTTGCTTCCTGTTCTCGAGGAAAGTATAATCTAGCCAGGGAAACTGAAATAACTGATCATTCAAAGGAATCAGCAATAAATATGAACAGACTGGCACAATCAATAGCTGATGCAGAATTTGTGTACTATGGGAGAAGCAGCTTGGGTTTGTGGATAGCCATGAGGTTCAAGAAGAAGGTGGACTCTAGCTGGTCAGATAAAATTAATATAGAACATGAAAATGAGGAATGATATTCCAAGTTAGTCAATATAAATCATCCTAGGGCATAGACCAGTGAATAAGAACCTCTGGGGAGGAATAAACTAACCTATCTGCCCTGGAATTAGAAGGTCTATGTAAAGAGACCTGAAGATTGATGTTGATGAGAAACTATCATGATACTCCTTCACCAGAAGGAAAGTATTTTCTCAGGCTGAAGAGTTGGGATACAGGATATCATAATAGGCCAGGTAATGAGCAGGAACCCTCCTGACAGGAAACGGCAGGGTCAGATTTTGTCATTTTCTGATTTTTTAAATATTCTTAAAAACATTTCATTTATTTATAGATGTATAAAAAGGAGAATTATTGGTCTACTGAGATCATGTTTCTTATAGTGTTAGGGTGAGAACTCACTGTCTTTCAAGTCCCTCAACTCCTCTCACTCAACTTCACCTTTCATAATCACACATATAATATTCATAGATCAGTTTCCCCTAGGGTAAGGTTAAAGGGCAGGAGTTTTTGGAGATTTTAGATTTCTGTCAAGACTGCAGGATTGTTCTGAAGACTAAGCCCTCCTCAAATTATCCTTACAACACTTAGTTCTAAGAGGTCTTGAGAACACAGTATCTTGGGGGTTAGAATGATATCTGCAGTCTTCCCCCTAAAACGCCTGGAATCATCCCTCATTTCCATCTTTGTACAACTCTCATCAAGATGAGAGTGCTTCTAAAACTTATTTGCTGTCTATATGGGTACCTCTGTGCTCATGTATTTTAATTTTTGACAAAGAAATCTTCATAGAAACATTTGGGCCTTCTTGAAAAGCTAATAGTATGATTTAATATCTACTCCTAAATGTATCTAATTCTGAATATACCCCCCCCCCAAAAAAAAGAATTAGAAAAAAAATCTACACTTGTATGGGTTAAATGATATGAAGTTTCAGTTAGACAGTAGTGAGAGGTAAAGCCAACTGGACTTCCTGGGTCGAGTGGGGACTTGGAGAACTTTTGTGTCTAACTAGAGGATTGTATATGCACCAATCAGCACTCTGTAAAAACGCATCAATCAGTGCTCTGTGTCTAGTTAAATGATTGTAAACGTACCAATCAGCACTCTGTAAAAATGCACCAATCAGTGCTCTGTGTCTAGCTAAAGGAATGTAAAGGCACCAATCAGCACTCTGTAAAAACACACCAATCAGCACTCTGTATCTAGCTAAAGGTTTGTAAATGCACCAATCAGTATTCTGTAAAAACGCATCAATCAGTGCTGTGTCTAGCTACAGGTTTGTAAATGCACCAATCAGCACTCTGTAAAAACAGACCAATCAGCACTCTGTAAAATGGACCAATCAGCACTCTGTAAAATGGATCAATCAGCAGGACATGGGTGGGGCCACATAAGGGAATAAAAGTTGGCCACCTGAGCCAGCAGCAGCAACCTGGTCAGGTCTCCTTCCACATTGTGGAAGCTTTGTTCTTTCACTCTTCACAATAAATCTTGCTGCTGCTCACTCTTTGGGTCCACACTACCTTTATGAGCTGTAACACTCACCACAAGAGTCTGCAGCTTCACTCCTGAAGTCAGTGAGACCATGAACCCACCAGAAGAAACTCTGGACACATCTGAACATGTGAAAGAACAAACTCTGGACACACCATCTTTAAGAGCTGTAACACTTACTGTGAAGGTCTGCAGCTTCATTCTTGAAGTCAGTGAGACCAAGAACCCACTGGAAGGAATAAATTCCGGACATATTTTAGCGACCCAGATGGGACAATCACCAAGCAGTGAATACCGTCAGACCCGTTTCACTTGCTATTCTGTCCTATTTTTCCTTAGAATTCGGGGGCTAAATACCAGGCACCTGTTGGCCAGTTAAAAGCGACTAGCATGGCCACCAGACTAAAGATACGGGTGTCAGGCTTTCTGGGAAAGTACTCTCTGACAACCCCTGACTCTTCAGAGTTGGGAGCATTGGTTTGTCTGGAACCAGCTTCCTCTTTTCCTGTACTTCTGGGCTGAACCGAGGGTCGACAGAGAGGAAAGCCATTCAGCTCCAGGGTCCCGACAAGTTGGTTGACCCTGAGGCCATGAGCAGAACTCTCAAAGTTATGTCACCCAAGTGAGACTCGCCCATCTATCCTATCTATCCTGACCTTTGCTCCTGGGTCCTAATGCTTGCCAAGCAAACTTCCTCTATCTTTTTTTCTCTGACCGTCTCAAAAAAAAAAAAAAAAAAAAAAAAAGAATGATTTCTAGTATAAACTCCAGGACTCTATTCCCTTTGTTAGGCACCTGGGCTCACCAATCAGAAAGACATAATTTTTGCCCAAAGCCCCGTTGGGGCAGGGGACTATCTGGAATTTTAGGATCCCTCCTCAGACAAGCAAGTCTAACAAAAGCTACTCCTGAAGCTAGGATATGGGGAGCTTCAGAAATAGTATCTTTCCTATTCATATAAGTGAGGACAAAAGGCATCACTCTTCCAAATCTGGAGATCCCTTCCCTCCCTCAGGGTATGGCCCTCCACTTCATTTTGGGGGCATAACATCTTTATAGGACACTGGTAAGGTCCCAATACTAACAGGAGAACGCTTAGGACTCTAACAGGTTTTTGAGAATGAGTTGGTAAGGGCCACTAAATCTGACCTTCCTCGGTCCTCCTTGTGGTATAGGAGGAAAACTAGTGTTCCCGCTGTTGCGTTGGTGAGTGCAACTATTCTGATCAGCAGGGTCCAGGGACCATTGTGGGTTCTTGGGCAGGGGGAGAAACAGACAAACCAAAACCGTGGGCGGTTTTGTCTTTCAGATGGGAAACATTCAGGCATCAACAGGTTCACCCTTGAAATGCATCCTAAGCGACTGGGACCAATTTGACCCACAAACCCTGAAAAAGAGGCAGCTCATTTTTTTCTGCACTGTGGCCTGGCCCCAATATTCTCTCTCTGATGGGGAAAAATGGCCACCTGAGGGAAGTATAAATTACAATACTATCCTGAAGCTTGAACTTTTCTGAAAAAAGGAAGGCAAATGGAGTGAAATACCTTATGTCCAAGCTTTATTTTCACTGAAGGAGAATCCACAACTATCCAAACCTTGCAATTTACATCCCACAGGAGGACCTCTCAGCTTACCTCCATATCCTAGCCTCCCTATAGCTCCCCTTCCTATTAATGATAAGCCTCCTCTAATCTCCCCTGCCCAGAAGGAATAAGTAAAGAAATCTCCAAAGGACCACAAAAAACCCCGGGGCTATCGGTTATGTTCCCTTCAAGCTATAGGGGGAGGGGAAATTTGGCCCAATCTGGGTACATGTCCCCTTCTCCCTCTCTGATTTGAAGCAAATCAAGGCAGACCTGGGGAAGTTTTCAGATGATCCTGATAGGTACATAGATGTCCTACAGGGTCTAGGGCAAACCCTCAATCTCACTTGGAGAGATGTCATGCTATTGTTAGATCAAACCCTGGCCTTTAATGAAAAGAAAGCAGCTTTAGCTGCAGCCCAAGAGTTTGGATATACCAGGAAAGGGACAAACTCCCTACCAGTCAGCAAGCCATCCCCAGTATGGATCCCCACTGGGACCTCGACTCAGATTATGGGGACTAGAGTCCCAAACCACCTGTTGACCTGTGTTCTAGAAGGACTAAGGAGAATTAGGAAGAAGCCCATGAATTACTTAATGATGTCTACCGTAACTCAGGGAAAGGAAGAAAATCCTTCTGCCTTCCCTGAGCGGCTATGGGAGGCCTTAAGAAAATATATTCCCCTGTCACCCGACTCACTGGAGGGTCAATTGATACTAAAAGATAAGTTTATTACCCAATCAGCTGCGGATATCAGGAGAAAGCTCCAAAAGTGAGCCCTGGGCCCTGAACAAAATCTGGAGGCATTATTAAACCTGGTAACCTTGGTGTTCTATAATAGGAACCAAGAAGAATAGGCCCAAAAGGAAAAGCAAGATCACAGAAAGGCCGCAGCCTTCGTCATGGCCCTCAGACAAACAAACCTTGGTGGTTCAGAGAGGACAGAAAATGGAGCAGGCCAATCACCTGGTAGGGCTTTTTATCAGTGTGGTTTACAAGGACACTTTAAAAAAGAGTGTCCAATGAGAAACAAGCCACTCCCTCGTCCATATCCGCTATGCAGAGGCAATCACTGGAAGGTGCACTGCCCCAGAGTGCAATGGTTCTCTAGGCCAGAAGCCCCAAACCAGATGATCCAACAACAGGACTGAGGGTGCCTGGGACAAGCCCCAGCTCATGTCATCACTCTCACTGAGCCCCAGGTTCATTTAACCATTGAGGGCCTGGAAATTGACTTCCTCCTGGACACTGGCGTGGCTTTCTCAGTGTTAATCTCCTGTCCCAGACAGCTGTCTTCATGGTCCGTTACCATCCGAGGAATCCTGAGACAGCCTGTAATCAGGTATTTCTCCCGCCTCCTCAGTTGTAATTGGGAGACTTTGCTACAGATAGTAAATGTGCTTATCTAATCCGACATGCCCATGCTGCAATATGGAAAGAAAGAGAGTTCATAACCTCTGGGGGAACCCCCATTAAATAGCAAAACGAAATCATGGAGTTATTGCACACACTGCAAAAACCCAAGGAGGTGGCAGTCTTATACCACTGAAGCCATCAAAAATGGGAAGGAGAGGGGAGAACAGCAGCATAAGCAGCTGGCAGAGGCAGGGAAAGACCAGTAGAAAGGAAAGAGAAAGAGAGAAGGTAAGAGAGGAAGAGACAGACAAAGAGGGAGTCAGAGAGAGAGACAGAAAGTCAAAGAGAGAAGGAGAGAGAGGAAAGAGACACAGACAAAGAAAAGTCAGAGAGAGAGAGAGAAAGAAAGAGACAGAAAGTCAAAGAGAGAGAGGAAGAGACAAAGAGGGAATCAGAAAGAGAGAGACAAACAAAAAGTCAAAGAGAAAGAGAGAGACGGAAGTAGTAAAGAAAAAAGTGTACTCTATTCCTTTAAAAGCCAGGGTAAATTTAAAACCTATAATTGATAATTGAAGGTCTTCGCTGTAACCCTGTAACACTCCAATACCACCTTGTTGTCAGTATAAACAAGGGTGTAGCCCAAAAGCACTGAGGCCACTGACAACCCATAGCCTTCCTATCAAAATTCCTTAAACCAGCAGGTTTCCTAACAGGGGATCTAAATCTTAATTACCATAAAAAGGTCTGACCAGACCTAGGAGGAACTCCCTTCAGGACAGGATGATAGATGGTTCCTCCCCTGCGATTAAGGAAAAAAGACACAATGGGTATTCAGTAAGTGATAAGGAAACTCTTGTAGAAGCAGAGTTAGGAAAATTGCCTAGTAATTGGTCTGCTCAAACGTGTGAGCTGTTTGTACTCAGCCAAACCTTAAAGCACTTACAGAATCAGGAAGGAGCCATCTATACCAATTCTCAGTTAATACGGACTGAATGAGGTTTTATTAATAGCAAAGAAAAATTAAAATCTCAAACTTACAAGGTTTTCAACAAAAGTAAAATTTGCTAAAAGTTAACAGTGTAACATGTATTATCCTAATACCACACACTCTTAAAGGATTTCTCAGACAGTTTGCAAGAAATAATGAAAAGTATCCTTACTCTACAATCCCAAATAGACTCTTTAGCAGCAGTGACTCTCCAAAACCGCTGAGGCCTAGACCTTCTTACTGCTGAGAAAGGAGGACTCTGCATCTTCTTAGGGGAAGAGTGTTGTTTTTACACTAACCAGTCAGGGATAGTATGAGATGCCACCGGGCGCTTACAAGAAAAGGCTTCTGAAATCAGACAACGCTTTTCAAACTCTTATTCCAACCTCTGGAGTTGGGCGACATGGCTTCTCCCCTTTCTAGGTCCTATGACAGTCATCTTGATATTACTTGCCTTCAGGCCCTGTATTTTTAACCTCCTTGTCAAATTTGTTTCCTCAGGATGGAGGCCATCAAGCTATAGATGGTCTTACAAATGGAACCCCAAATGAGCTCAACTAACAACTTCTATTGAGGACCCCTGGACCGACCCACTGGCCCTTTCACCGGCCTAAAGGGTTCCTCTCTGGAGGACACAACTGCAGGGCCCCTTCTTCGCCCCTGTCCAGCAGGAAGTAGCGCAGTCACTGCCTAATTCCCAACAGCAATTGGGGTTCCTGTTTAGAGGGGAGATTGAGAGATGAAGCCAACTGGACATCTGAACATCTGAAGGAACAAACTCTGGACACACCATCTTTAAGAGCTGTAACACTCACCACAAAGGTCTGCGGCTTCATTCTTGAAGTCAGTGAGACCAAGACACCACTAGAAGGAATAAATTCTGGACACAGTAGGAATAAGTCTTTTGCAATCTATTGGACAGTTGGTCACTATAGTTAATAGCAATGTATGGTATATTTCAAAAACTGCTAAGAGAATAAATTTAATATTGTTCTCACAACAAAAAAGATAAGAATTTGAGGAGAAGGATATGTTAATTAGCTTGACATTTCACATTTTACAATGTATACATTTTATACACTTAAAAAGATCACTTTTTACCCCATAAATGCACACAATTATAATGTTTAATTTCCAATAAAATAAAAATTCAAAATCAACAAAAATAATAAAATAAATAAAAATTTAAAATCCCAAATTCTGAACCTCTGCCCCCAAGATTATGTTCTTTTAAAAGAAAGCCTGCAAAACTTTTCCTCTCCCCAACATTTTCTCTCACCCTTTCATGTGCAGGGATTTATCCCAGTGTCTTTGAACTTCCTTGGATTAAGTGGAAAATGTTTTACAACTAGTAGCTCAGTTTATACTCTTCAGGATCTTTTAAATGCTTCCCACATATAAACACACAAAAATACCAACCTTCCAATATAGAAAACATTACAACCCCTCTTGTATTTTGTTTTGGGAGTTTCATTTTTAACCAAATTTATTACGGTTTCCATTCCAAATAAGTCAAAGAATTGAAATATATAAATTATGATTAAATTTTTTAGAATTATTTTTAGTTTTTAGCAACATATAAAAATCCCATAATAAAATTATTCAACTATAGCACATGCATATGCCCATGAAACTATCACCACAATCAAGATTCTGAATGTTTCCATAACATCCTAAAGTTCTCTTGTGCTTCCTTCCCATTCCATCCCTTTCTATATCCCTGTCTCCAGGCAATGACTAATCTGCTTTTATTGCTCTAGATTAGTTTGCATTTTCAATAATTCTATATTAGTAGTAACTAACAGTATGTACATTTTGTGTCTAACTTCTTACAGTCAGCACAGTGATTCTTGAGGTTCATCCATAGTGTTGCATGCATCAGTAAAGTGTGCCTTTCTATTGGTAAATAGTATTCCATTTGTATTGCGACACCCCATTTGTTTATTTATTCATCTATTCCTGTAAATTTGGATTGTTTCCAGCTTTTGGCTATTGCATATAAAGCTGCTATGAACATTTGCATACAAATTTCTGCATAGGCATATGTTATCAATTATTTGCATAAATAGGAGTGAAATGGCTGAATCATATGATAGGCATATATCTAAAATTTTAAGAAAACTGCCAAACTGTTTGCCAATGAACCATTTGGTCAAATGTACCATTTCCAATTTACCATTTCACATTTCTACCAGCAGGGTATAAGAACTTCAGTTCCTCCACATCCTTGTTAATATTTAGCGTAAGCAGTCTTTTTTACTCTAGACATCCTTGAACGTGTTAATCGACTGTGCAGTTTTAATTATCATTACCTAATGAATAATACTGCTGAGCATCTTTTTTCTACTCATTCACCACTCATATGTCTTCTTTGGTGAAGAGCCTAATCAAATTTTATTTTATTAAGTTGTATGTCTTATTATTGAGTTGTAAGAATATTTTGTATATTCTGGATGTAAATCCTTTCTCTGATTATTTTTTTCAAATATTTCCTTTGAGTCTTGACTTGCTTTCTGCTCTCCTTCTGTAGAAACAAATGTATGTAATGTTGATAAAATCTAATTTATTGATTTTGTGTGTGTGTGTGTGTGTTCTAAACAAGAAAGCCTTGGCTAATCCAAGGCTTAAAAGTCCTTATATTTTATTATAAGTGATTTTATGATTCTAGGTTTTATTTTTAGGTCTATGACCCATTTTAAAATACTTTTTGTGTATGGTGCAAGGAAAGTGTTGGTGTGTTTTTCCTCACTGATAACAAGTTGTTCCAGCAACTTGTTTTTTCAAGTTTTGTAGAAAAGACTTTTCTTTCCCTGTGGAATTGGCTAAGCAACTTTATTGATGATTAATTAATTATGTATATGTGTGTGTGTGTGTGTGTGTGTGTAGGTGTGTATGTGTATGTGTGTGTGTGTGTGTATTTATTTTTGAAGTATGCTATGGTCTAAATATGTGTCCCCCTGCCTCCAAATTCATATGTCCCCCTGCCTCCAAATTCACAGGTTGAAATCCTAAGCTCCAGGGTGATGGTAGTAGGACATGGGCTCTTTGGGAGGTGATTAAGTCATGAGGGCAGAGTTATCATAAATGGGGTTAGTGCCCTAATGGAAGAGACCTCAGAGACTTCTCATCTTTTCTATTATGTGAGGACACAATGAACAGAAAGCCATCTATGAACTAGGAAATGAGCCTTAACCCCACACCAAATCTGTCAGTGCTTTGATCTTGGACTTCCCAGCCTCCAGAACTGTAAGAAAAAAATTTATGTTGTTTTAAGCCAGCCAGTCTATTACAGTTTGTGAATTTTTGACTGAACTGAGCACAATTATGAAAGGGAGGATTTCTCTTCTTTTTAATTTTTATTTTATTTATTTATTTATTTGAGTTGGAGTTTTGCTCTTGTTGCCCAGGTTGGAGTACAGTGGCATGATCTTGGTTCACTGCAACCTCCGCCTTCTGGTTTCATGCGATTCCCCTGCCTCAGCCTCCTGAGTAGCTGGAATTATAGGCATCCACCACCGCACCTGGCAGATTTTAGTATTTTTAGTAGAGACGGGGTTTCACCATGTTGGCCAGGCCAGTCTTGAACTCCCAACCTCGTGATCTGCCTGGCTCGGCCTCCCAAAGTGCTGAGATTACAGGTGCAAGCCACCACACCTTGCCAATAGGGAGAATTTCTAAGTTGTCAACCAAATCTCTCATTCTTGACTCAATTTAATCTACCAAGTTTTGCATTATACCAGGTAAAAATAGTAAAAGCTAATTCACTATGGGCTGTGTAGGTGCTCTCTCTCTCTCTCTCTCTCTGTCCGTGTGTGTGTGTGTGTGTGTGTGTGTGTGTATATATATACACACACACACATTTGTCTTGCAAGAATTTATGTGTTAGGTAATATTGCAATCTCCATCTTACAGATGCAGAAACTGAAGACAGTAATTACATATCTAGGTCAAGTTCATCAATCAAATAAACTTCAGAGGCAATACTCAACCAATTTCATATATTGTGTCTTGAAAAGCTTGTTAAGACCTCTACTCTGGAGTTAACTCTATGATTTTACGAAATTTTCTGTAGTACAGCCTAAAGCCCCTCTACCCAGGACAGTATTTCAAGAGTTCATTCTTAGCGTCTACCCTCCAGAAGAAAAAAATAAATTCTAGGAGCCTAGGTTGAAAACGATCCTGGGCTAAGACTTGATAGGTGTAAAATTTAAGTCATATTTGTGGGAAAGGTAAGGGAAAGTGCCAGGGGAAAGGACATCTTCTCTGGGAGAAGCAAATATATTATTATTACTTCCATTTTACTGCTAAGAGAATTGAGACACTTAGAGGGTAATTCGTCTAAACTCTTCCAGCAAAACAGTGTTTGAGGCGCAGGTATTAAAACCCAGGACAGTTTGATTCCAAAGCCCAGCCTGTTTCCACAGCACATCTTTCTTCTCATGCACTCTCACCAACTCCAACCCCATCCTTTGCAAGAATTTTATTTGAAAGTAAACCAGATACTATGTAAGGAAGTTTAAGTAGAGAAAGTCCAGACTCACCATAGAAATGCAAGATTGTTTAAACAGTGGGTATCGGGGACATGCCTAGCAATATTGGCCTGAATGCAGGGAGAAAAATATTATTCCCAGGATTGAGAAAAAGAGAGCCAAAATGTTTTCCCTGGATGCTTGAATGTGGTTGGGACTTTCTATAAAAGAAAGGGAAGGAAGTCAGCCTAGGTCTCAGTGACATCAAGTATTCAGAACTTAAAAGAAAGAAGAAAAAGGCTCAAAAAGTACTAAAGAGAACTTCCAAGTCTTTTATAAATGGCTTACCCTAGATTTTCTACCTAATTCACCAAGTTAAGTAGGGAAATGGAAATTTATGACTCTTCTCCCCTAGAAATTTGATCCTAACAATTAACTTACAATGAAACGTTAGCTTTCCTGAAAGCGTAAAATTTTAAACTATTTGTATTTTCTTAAAACTAAATTATTTGCCTACTATTAAATTTCAAATATTCTAAAAGACTTGAGAGAAGAATTTTGGGGTCCTTTTTTATTTCTGGGAACCAACATGGAAGGTCAAATTTCTTTTGGGAAACTGCTCCAAAGAATGAGGAAGATTAAACCTACACACTCCTTGGCTATTAAAATAGACAGTTAATAGAATCCTTCCTTTCCACACCACAGCATGGTGTGGTTCTAAGTTAGAATTATAAGGGCTGTGTGCATTTTCACCACATGGTCTTTGTTAGCTTTATCCAATTAGGAACATTTTCTGTTCATTAACTAAGAATCAGATGAACGTTGGCAGCAGAGCAAAGTTTGTTTGCAAAATGTTTGAAAAACAACAAAAAATTGACTGAAAATATTAACTAGAAATTGAACTAAGTACTGTCCTTGTTGGCCATTTAACATTCTAAGTATATTCTTTGTTAAACTAATTTTGTTGCCACCATAAAGGTACTAATTTATGAAAGCAAGAAAATTGTGATCACACTCCTAGAATTTTTTACAGTAAAAGTGTTTTGGTGGCTAGTTTTGGTCCACTTTGCTTCTGTTCCACACAATGGAATTAAGGAAATTAGAACACTATTCCACTGATGAAACCTTTCTCCTTCACCAAATTTGAGTTAGGCTCCTCTAGGACCACTTTTTGACAAGTCCCAACCTTGGGTTCTGTCCTTGGCCTGTTTGATCCAGTTTTTGCAAGACCCCTGCTGAGTTAGTTTAGGGAAAATCCTCTATACTTGGTATCTGATCACCCTTGATTTGTAATCAAATTCCAACCTCCCGGTCCCCACACTCCATTATCTTATCACTCTGGCTTACTTTTAGCAAGGATCTTGTCTTGCCCCTACGTTTCATCACATTAATTTTCTAGTCACTGACACACCACACCCTGTGCTTTGGCTTTAAATTCACACTTTTTCTTGTTGTATTTGGAGCTGAGCCCAATCTCTCTCCCTACTGCAAAACCCCTATTGCAGTACTCCCACTTGAATAGAATTTTCCTTACTGTCTTTAAAAATTTTCCTGCGTAAGTTTTATTTAACATCACTCTTAAAATGTATGTAATCCATGCATTTTCCTCATTCTGGAAAGCATTAAAATATTGTTAAAATACACATATATTCTGTAGAAATTATCCAAAAAACACAATCATTATATATACACACAAAGCCATGTGCACTGTATCTCATAAAAAATTAAAGGGATTTTTTCAAAGCAACTTTAACTGATTTTTGCTTAGGTGCTAGATTTTTAAGGTCTCAACCAAAAGCTTTAAAAGACATTCCAGTCAGACTGCTTTTTAACTACCATTTAAAATACAAAGTAGAACAATTATTAGAATTCTTTGCAGCTAACTTTTAAGACATATGCATTCAAATACACAAACTTATGGAAATTTTAATAAGCATATACAAATGATTCAGTCATATACTTAATTTAATCTGTTCTCAGTTCAGTTCCTTCCAGGGCCAGGGAAGTAACACATCCATGCTTGCTTCTTACTACCCTTACTGGTTAGCTTTAAAAATTTAAGAGAACAAATAATAACAGATTCTTTTTTTCTTTCTGCAATATCAAAAGTCAGAGTCGAAAACAAGAGAGAGAGAAAGAGAGAGAGAGATCAAGTAATAACTGAGGATCAAATTGGCCTAAGAATTTGCGTTTCTGTAACAGCTGATATATGTTTCCTTGACTTGATTGCAGATTCCTTGGCTTTATGACTGCCTATATGCCCCCCTGTACCAAGGAACAGTGCTTTTTTGCTACATATGACTAGGTGGAAAGTAAGATGCTTTGCCAAAATTTATCCCTCACACAGCAAGTCACTTTATTTTTTCAGTGTTCATTGAATTTTTCATATTACAAGTATTTTCTCAATTTATTCCTTTTTTTTTTTTTTTTTTTTTTTTTTGAGATGTAATCTCGCTCTGTTGTCCAGGCTGGAGTGCAGTGGCATGATCTCGGCTCACTGCAAGCTCCCTGTCCTGGGTTCACACCATTCTCCTGCCTCAGCCTCCCGAGTATCTGGCACTACAGGCACCAGCCACCACACCTGGCTAATTTTTTTGTATTTTTAGTATAGACGGGATTTCACCGTGTTAGCCAGGATGGTCTCGATCTCCTGACCTTGTGATCCACCCGCCTCGGCCTCCCAAAGTGTTGGGATTTTCAGGTGTGAGCCACAGTGCCCGACCTCAATTGACTCTTAAAAGCAGAATATAGCTGATGTGATTGTCAGCCTAGCTGCACATTAGAATCACCCAAGACATTTCTAAACAATATTAATACACAGGACTGTTTTCCAGAGATCCTGATTTAATTTGGTCTGGGGTGGACCCAGGGTATTGGAAAAAAAATTTAGCATCCTAGATTATTCTAATGTGCAGACAGGTGGAAAATTATGAAAGAATCTTCAATATTTGTTTTGGACACTTACAGAGGTTCTTATACAAAATCAAGTAACAAGAGGGCAAATACATTTAACATAGATTTAGTAATATTTCCTTTGAGTGTGACTTTATGCTGATAAATGTTGGATGTCGTTAAACAGCCTTTTAAACATGGTTTTCGAAATACATACTAAATGGTTAAATTGTAGAGCTGATGACTAAAACGATATAAGACAACAATAAAAATATTAAGCAATATTAATTGAGTACCTAAGATGGATAAAGAATACATAAAAACAGAATTAAACTAACGTTATACAAGTGGGTAGTTACAAAATTTCCAGTAAAATCATTACACAAGGATATTAAAAGTGATTGATAGCAACCACAGGAAATAACTTATACCTCATTTGTAACCCCTTACAAATTTCAGTACAGTCTTAAGAATGTATACATAATATACATTATATAATAATATATCAGCTTAATCCTAGGTACTATAAAATTATTTACTATGATATTTCATTGCAATTACTTGACCGAGGTGCAAAATTATCACTTCAAAATTAATATCAATTAAAATTATCAATTTTTTAACTTGCCATTTTCTGAAACATTTATTTCAAACTAATATTTTACACTACTAGGTTTTTTTTGCTATGACTTTTAGTGATTCATTAATAAAGGGTTCTAGAAAGCTGAAAAGAGTAAGCATTTAATTTATCAGTTGTATGTTGAACGAATGAATGAATGGGGAGCATAAAAATTGCTTTTTATTTTTCACACATCAATATTGAGATTTTTTTGTAACATTTTATTATCTCAGTGACAATCAGAAGTGGTTATCAGAGGCCTGAAAATAAATACATTAATGTGGAAGGAGCCCAACGCAAACCCATTCTAGTCTGTTTATACTTTGTTCTATTTTACTTGGTGTATAAGGGATTAAAAGTTGCCTAGTAATACTAGCTGGCACGTATCTTTTCTATATGCCAGGCACTATTCTAAGGATGTTACATATATTAGCTCAGTTAAGAACTTCATTAATAATGAGGCTTCAGCTTATATGGATCATCATTATTTATAAATTCTAAAGAAAATGTTTTTAGCAGAGATGATTAGATCCAGTTGGCTTCCAGGAAATGTATATCAGAAAACCAAATCACTAATTACGTTTTAAATATTCAGAAGTGGTTTTTTGAACAAAAGTAGTTCTAAAGACATTATTCATAATGATGCTAACCTTTTTGATGAATTCAAGAATGACTCTGCATCCTAATCTTTGATATTTCACTTTTTCTTTCTTTTTATATTTTTACCACTCCTTTCAGTGATTAGTGTTCAATAATGAGGCCAAAGTTGACTTCTTGCACTTGTTACTCTGACTATACTACCCACTTTCTATAATCTCAGTGGCATCTGGGATGAGAAGCAGCTACCAACCAGGCAATGAAGAGCCTTTCAGAAGCCTGTCCTGGACACCTCCATATGCTTTTGCTATCTCCAATCCCCTTTTCCACACTCCAACTCCCCAAGCTCACTAATTGACTATCTGTGCTTCCAGTCTCCCCACTCTGTTTTCCTAATTGTCTTCCAGACTGCCCCTCAAGGTGAGTTTACTGCCTGCCTCCCTTTTCAGCTTTAATACAATGGCTGAAGAAAATAAGACTTCCCTACCAGAAAAGCTATACCGATTTCTTTTAGTCTCTTTATTAGAGGAACTTTTATGAATTGAATTGTGTCTCCCAAAATTCCTATGTTAAAATTCTAATCCCTAGTTCCTGAGAATGTGACCTTTTTGGAAATTAGGTTGTTACAGTTATAATTAATTTAGTTGAGGTCATGCTGGTGTAGGATGGACCCTGATCCTATATGACTGGTGTCTACAAAAGGGGGTAATTGAGACACAGATGTACACACAGGGAGAATGACTGTGAAGATGAAGGCACAGATGGGGGCCATGCGTCTACAAGCCAAAGAACACCAGGGATTACCAGCAACCATCAGAATCTAGGAGACAAATGAAGCAGATTAATCCTCACAACCTTCAAAAGGAACCAATCCTGTCCACACCTAGAAGTTCAGACTCTAGCCTTCAGCAATGTTAGACAATAAATTTCTGTTGTTTAAGATATTCACTTTGTGATATGTTGTTATGGAATTCCTAGCAAGCTAATACAGAAACTAAATACACAGCTGGCTTCACTGCTCTAACCTCATACTTTGTTACCTCTCTAAATGATGGGGGTGCTCCCTTCAGAAGTAGTTATAATGAAAACCTTCTATCATCTCCTACAAGGTAGCTAGATAGGGTAGTCAAAACACTGGATCAAGGAATGGAGAGATCTGGGTTGACTTTTATTTCCCTCTATTTCTTGCTATGTATATTCGGGGAAATTGTCACTTGACCATGTTGATATTCTCATCTGTAAAATGAGATAGCAATATAAGATATTATTGAAGATAGTATAGATGGATAAGATAAGAATTTAGGCTCTGGAATCAGACAGAACTAGGTTCCTGGTCGCCTCTCTACTTACTGCCATATAATCTCAGGCAAGTTCCTTGAGGTGGTCACTCCTTTCTGTAACAGAATTAAATCTCCTAACCACAGGCGTGGGCACTAGACCTAGATTGCAGCAGTGTGATAACATCTCCTTAGCCATGGCAATTGATTCATTGATAGGCATGAGACCCAGGCCAGGCCAACTGGCAACAACATAGATGGAGTAGTTAAGGAGATGGTATTTTTCGTCAGGGTGCCGTAATTGAAGAGCAATCACAACCATCTCCTAACTATTAAAACTTGGTCAAGTTCCCGACTTTCTAACTCTGTTAAAAATAAATAAATAACGATGATAATAATAACTAGCTCTTGGGAATTTTGTGGAGTGCAAAGGTTTTAACACAATGCCTGCAATGAAGTCTTCTTGTTTTTGTTTTTTTGAGGCAGAGTCTTTCTCGTTCTGTCGCCTAGGCTGGAGTGCAGTGGCGCGATCTCAGCTCACTGCAACCTCCGCCTCCTGGGTTCAAGCCATTCTCATGCCTCAGCCTCCCAAGTAGCTGGGATTACAGGCGTGAGCCACCATGCCCGGCTAATTTTGCATTTTTAGCAGAGATGGGGGTTTCACCATGTTGGCCAGGCTGGTCTCGAACTCCTGACCTCAGGCGATCTACCCACCTCAGCCTCCCAAGGTGCTGGGCGTGAGCAACTGCATGTGGCCAAATGAAGTCTTCTTAGTGATATTTTTATTCTGTGTCCTTCCCAGGTTTGTCAAGTTAAAGGTGACAGGGAAAAAGTCTTTTCTTTTTCTCAGGTTAGGAAACAATTGGGATGTGACCCTAGGGATGTCAGCAGCCACTAATCCAGCCCCCACAAAGAAGCAGGAAGAGGGAATGTAGGAGAGCGTTCTAGCAGAGCTGGATCCTCCATCCTAGTCCCTAAGGTCCTACTGGAAATCTGTGAGCTATTCTGTTGTGTGCCAGTAACTCTCCTTTTCTCACTTAAGCTAACACTAGTTGAATTCCTATGCTTTATACATAACTTAATCTCTCTCAGTCTTTTTCCACATCAATAAAATATAGTCAGTAATAAGTGCTACTTCACATTGTGTAGATAAGATATAAAGTTCTTAGCATAATGACTGTCACTTAATAAGAATTGATAAATAATTATTAATTTCACTTTTAATGTTAAGAAAAAAGTGAACATACATAAAAGTATTTTGATAAAATAAACTCTGAAGTATTATATCAATGCAAGATTATCTCACAATAAAAGTTATTTTTGATTATCTCATATAAAATAAAGATTGACCAGAGGAACTCCCATTGCTCTTGGCCAAAATTTCTGTGGGCTTCCGCCCTAACAGATTTAGTGATGTAGTTTGTGCTAGTGAAAAATTTTCTTTGCCTCTATGTTAAGATAGAGAAAACTAGGTTTATGCATATGTATGTAATCAATTCATGATACTGGCTCGATCCACCAAAGTCACATAAAAATTACATCACTACTGGCCAGGTGAGGTTTGGCAGGTTACTTTAAGACCTCGAAACTTAGTGGGGTTTTTTTGTTTTGTTTTGTTTTTGTTTAACCTTGGCCAGCATATTTGTTCTAATTTTCCTATAGCTACAAGTAGGGAATACAAAACTGTAATATAAGTATCATTACCATGAACATTACCCTATTGATATTCAACCGCTCCCAAGAGTTCCTAGAAAGCTTCTAGGAAAGACACATAGGATCATTGAGGTAGGTGTTTCAAGTAGAAAAAAAAAAAAAAAAACCAAAAAAAAAATCAATGGGTAGAAAAAGACCCTCACTGAATGGGGATAAAAAGAGTCCACTCCATGTTTTGGGTTGAAATGTAATGAAAGATGACAATAATAAGCCTTTTTTTCTTATTAAACCTGAATCTTCTCGCATTTCCTTGATGACCTCTGAGTGGTTACTAAGTGTACAGCTCAGTGATTACCAAAGGAAAAAGTTATTTTAAGAATGAAAAGTTGCCAACATCTTCTGAAGAGTAAAACACTGTCTAGCAAAGAGCTAATGCCAACATATTGGTCCTGAATATCAAAAGGTTAGTGTGAACATGAATTCCAAAAAATACTTTTCTTCCTTTCAGGTAATTTAATACATTAGCCTGCCCTTTGCTATTATCTTTTTCTTTTAAATTTCAAAATATTTTAGCTGATTTGAATTAAGTATAATGGCAACAAGAGTAGTTGAAGTCAGGTCACTTTTGTTATTTTTAAAAGTTAGAATTATAAAACCTATTTGACTTTATGAATAATAAAGTAGTTATGGATAACCAGAAAAGGTGAAAATAAACATTTATATTAATCTTTATTCTCAGAGAAGTACTGTAAAAGTGAGAGAGGAGAATGGAAGAAACCAGTCAGGTAGGCAGTTAGGGTGGGTCTTCCATTGAATTCTTTCAAACAAAAGAACAGCCTACAGGTATAGATAGATAAGGCAACTTGCACAAAGAAGCTTGCCTAAGACATTCCCACAGCCATGCAGATAAGAAAGCCTACACAGGTGACTTGCCCAGACATGTCCATGATGGAAAATTCCATCCCCTGACACATGTGCAGTAAGCGGAACAAAGCAATATGGAGTTACTCAAACTAAGGATCTGCAAGTGCACTAGGAGGATGGGGTGGAGTTAGCAGAAATATGTGCCTTGTGCAAATGAGATGCCCAGCCCTCATCGGTTTCTTATAAAAGCTTATGCATTGAACTGTAAAAATGGCAACCCTCTTCTGGGTCCCCTCTCCACAGCACAGAGCTTTCTTTTTGCATCTATTAAACTTTTGCTCCAATCTTACCATTGGTGTCTGCACTCCATAACTTTCTTGTCGTGAGACCAGGAACTTTGGGTGATACCTTGGGCTATAAGAAACTGCTACATTGTGGTGCGTTGGTGAGACTGTAACAAAAGTAATGTAATAATTTATATTATTTTAAATACCTGGTATTTTGGGGCTTGTTTTGTTGTAAAACATGATTAAGAATCTGAAAGTTTACAGCCCCTTCTTGGTGATACGCTTAAGTTTCAAAAATCGTTTGATTTTCACCAGGTGCAGTGGCTTATACCTGTAATCCCAGAACTTTGGGAGGCCAAGGTGGGTGAATCACGTGGTCGAAGTTCGAGACCAGTCTGGCCAACATAGTGAAACCCCATCTTTACTAAAAATACAAAAAACTAGACGAGTGTGGTGGTGTGCGCCTGTAATCCCCAGCTATTCGGCAGGCAGAGGCAGGAGAATCTCGTGAACCCGGGAGGTGGAGGTTGCAGTGAGCTGAGACTGCTCCATTGTACTCCAGCCCAGGTGACAGTGCTAGATTCTGTCTCAAAAGAAAAAAAAAAAAAAGTTTTATTTCTATCTCACAAATTATCATTAACTTCTCTTTCTCTTTTTTCTTTTTTCTTTCTCTTCCTTCTTTCTTTCCTTCCTTCCTTCCTTCCTCCTCTCTCTGTCCCTTCCTTCTTCCCTCCCTCCCTCTCTCTCTCTTTCTTGCTTTCTTTCTTTTTCTTTTCTTTTCTTTTCCTGCAGTCTCCCTCTGTTACCCAGGCTGGAGTATAGTGGATATGCTCTCAGCTCACTGCAATCTCCTCCTCCCAGGTTTAAGTGATCCTCTCACCTCAGCTTCCCGGGTAGCTGGGATTACAGGCACCTGCCACCACACCCAGCTAATTTTTGTATTTTTAGTAGAGATCGGGTTTTACCATGTTGGTCAGGCTGGTCTCGAACTCTGGACCTCAAGTGATCCACTCACCTCAGCCTCCTAAAGTGCTGGGATTATAGGCATGAGACACTGCACCTGGCCAGAATTAACTTTTCTATTAGTAAATCATACAGTTTTTAAAAATCCCTTCTCTTCTTAAAGTGTATCATTGTTTAAATTTTTTTTCAACTTTTCATTTTCTTAAATATCTTAGTTTAAAATTCTTAATATAAAGACATATTTCTTTCAAAACATTAATTCAGTTTTGGGTGAGGTTGCTGTAAATCCTTAGCAGAAATAATTAAGCTTTGTTATTACAATTTTCAATTTGCAATTATAGTATTGAAAGAGATCATTCAAATTTTAGACTTGACAAACTGATAGCATATTAGAAGAGAGGGCCTGATAAAGCACAACTTTAGCTACAAAGAACAAAAGTTAGAATAAATAGCATAATAAAAACTGGTAATACCTATAAAAATATAATTAAATGAAGCCTGAGAATATCTGACAAAATATCAGGGCAGCCTCTTCAAATCTTGTGCGCACCACCTGTATTATAAATCATGTTTCTAAAATAAACCCAATTGTTTGCATTTCAGTGTGTTTTCAGAGACATGAAACTGATGAAAACATTTTGTAAAATTTAAAATCAAAACTTAAGACCAGGCATGCTGGCTCATGCCTGTAATCTCAGTACGTTTAGAAGCCAAGGCGGGCAGTTCACTAGAGGTCAGGAGTTCGAAACTAACCTGGCCAATGCTGTGAAATCCCATCTCTACCAAAATTACAAAACAAATTAGCCAGTTGTGGCAGGTGCCTGTAATCCCAGATACTTGGGACACTGAAGCAGGAGAATCACTTGAACCCAGGAAGCAGAGCCGAGATTGCACCACTGCACTCCAGGCCTGGGCGAGATTGAGACTCTGTATCAAAAAATGAATAAATAAATAAACTTAAAAACTTTACCTTTGCAGCTCTCCAAAATTATAAAGAGGCAAGGAATAGGAAGTTTAATTAAAATTCTTTATAACAGTTAAAAACTGAATCAGCCCATACATACCTTTCCATACTTTTGAACCACAGAAATCTCAAAGGTAAAAATTAACAAGAACTAAAAAATCTTATGTAAATTGGAGAATAATGAAAATAAATATAATTGCAATTTAAAACACTAACAGTTTTTTAAGGGGCCAAGTTCTATTAAACAGAAAATCTTCTGATTCTACAGAGCTCACTAATGGATTTGGTTAGGCCAAATTCACCAATTTAAATTAGAAACAGCCACTGGAGATTGTTTAGTTGCTGTGTATAGTGGCATGAATTTGGTCCTCAGAGGTAAGCAGATGAAGAGGAAAGATGACAGTGAGAATGGAGAGAGACCAACAAGCTAATTCTGATCAGTGCAGGTCAGTGTACATTAGCATGGGAAAAACTTCAGTCATGGAGTGGCCTGAAGAACATAAAAGTCTAACATTCCAAAGTTAGAGTGGAATGGTGCGAAGAACCACTCATATATTATAAATGAGAAGTGTTTATATCACAGAAAGCAAGGAAATCCAAGTGAATTTGGATCCATCTCTCCCAAGACATTAGCAAAATCTAACAGCACATGAATTCCCTGATAGTTTAATTTTATAGACATATACTAAAAGGTCTGGTTTAACAAAGTGAAGAACAACATTCTGCAAGACAACCTACAAACTAAATGTGGTCATTAGAAAGCCTTGGGCCTCAACCATGGGCCTCTCCCCAAGGTTGCCTTATGACATTGTAGCTGGTCATGTTCATGAGTTAGGAAGCAGATCCCTCCCCAATCACACCTTCAGGTGAGACCAGAGTGTCAGGTGAAACACTAAAACTTCATCAGACAACTTGAGCCAGACACACCCATCTAAGCTATGCCCACAGAATTTGCAAGATTAAAAAAAGTTTCTTGTTTTAAGTCACTGAGTTTTGGAGAAATTTATTTCACAGAGTACACTAATACTTTAATGGATAGCAAAAGAGAGATTTGGAATGTAGGGGTGCTACTCAAAAACCCTCCAATCACACCATAATAATTTCCTCTACATACTCAAAATGCTAAATCCTACACAAAACAGTACATTATGTCGCTGGTCTTAAATCTACCTCTTTCAAGCTTCCAGAGTGATTCAACTCATATGACTTTTCAAAAATTTTAGTTGTCATGGTCCAAAATCATCTGAAGAAATTAGAAGCATGAGACTAGGACAAAGAAGAAAGAGCAGGAATGGGAAGCAAGGTAGTGACTACTATGTGCCACACACTGTTCTAAATGCTAAATTCTTTAATTCCCACAGAAACCAGTAGAGTAGGTGCTATCATAATCCTCATTTAACAGAGGAGAAAATGGAGACACAAGGAAATCCAGTAATTTGCCAAGTTTATGCATTGGTAAGTGATGCAGCTAGGACCAGAGGTCAGGCTAGCTAGCTTACTGTGCTTTATTACTATATCCCACAATTTTATTTTTAGCAAGTATTAACATCCTTTCCCAGCATGACAGATGGGTAGGGACTCCTTTCTCAGTGAAGTTAGTTCTTAGAAGGAGAAAGGGTGTGGTATTAACTCCCCTGCATTTCCTGCCTTTCTGTCTTTATATCTTCTTAGACAAGGAGAAGCCAGGAGATGGAAAGAGACAGCCCTATTCATCTCAGCAACAGAGTGGACACTCACAGGGTTAGATGTCCTACTGAGATGTCAGTGAGGGTCTCTTTATTCAATGCACAAATGAGAGGTTATATTTTCCTTGGGAAGATAAAAGGAAAGAGATACTCCTGTTTTATCTTTTTTCCATGACTGTTAGAGTAGGAATATTTTACAGTTTGTGCTACTACTTACCTACTTACTAAAAATAGATCTTTAATTAAATTCTTTCTTATGGGAGGTGGTATCCTTGGTTTTCATGTGAATGATCCCCTATTCCATCTGTCTGCTGAACACATGGAAAATTATTTTCTGCTATTGTTTAAAGGGAGAATCATGCACATTAAGATGGGAGAAATGGAAAGACTCATCTATTTTGCTAATTAATAGAGATAAGTACATGGTTACAAAAACACACACACACACAAAGAACCTGAGGTAACAGTATTTCTCACTCTATCGAAAGAACACAATACTTCTAGAGCTCACAGTTAGTAAGAAACCTGACTTGTTGACAGCTGGAAATATTTGTGAATGTCATTCCTATATTCTTTCTACTGCATAGATAGTGCTTTTTTAACACTTAAATGTCAACAAGTTTGAATCAGTGTAAATAGGTTGCCTCCACATCAGTGACAGCAAAATCTCGAAATGTTAGAAGAATGAGACAGAAGTCAGAAAGTTTTTTTATGTTTTTGTCAAAAGATCATTAATTCAATATTCATTGCTAATAATTTATAAGCAATATCTCATAAACATTAGAATGATTAGTAAGATGTCTCATAATTACTTTCACTTTAGTGATAAATGATTTACTAATAACTTGGTTTTTCCTATATAACCATATGTAGCCTTTAGATTCTATGTAAACCTGTCTCATAAATGAAACCAATGTATATAATGAGATGCCTCTAATAATGTCAGTAATAAAATCCTACTGGAAAAAAGTAAAGCAGTGGACATGTCTCTGACTGAACTCTGATGTTTAACAAACCATGTTATAAGGAAATGCCACTAAATATAGTACCATTACCTGTACAGTTATTAGCACTGTCACTGAAAACAGGAATGGCATTCTGGTGTTTGAATTTATATGGAAAGGTGGCTGTGAAAACATTATAGCTCCATTGCATCTGCAAGGGAATTCTGAATCAAAATTGGAATAGAATCTCCAGTAAGAATAGAGAAGCTAGAAGCAGAATCAAGGTCTACGGTGAATTACGCAGTTCTTTGGCTGTCAGATTATATTCCTTTCCATCCCACAAAACTAAAAATGTAAATAGAATAAACATGGATTGTACATAGATCTCAAAAAGGGATAGGAAAAAAGAGCCACAGTGTTGATCTAGGTCAGGGCTGTTAAGCTTTTATAGAAGTCTTAGAAGGATATTATGTTCATAGAATTATCTGTACCAAAGCATGCTTTCTTTACTCATGTTGCAATAATTCCTTTTGTCCATGCTCCAATGGTTTATGAATGGATTCAGCCCATTAATTTGTTGTCTTGAAAGGTTATTAAAGTTTTGCAGCTAATTTTTGATCTTCCAAGTGTGCCTGACAGAAGTATTTTGAGCAAATGATATAATTTTTCAACATAAAATATCAATTTATGCATAACTTTTCTTTTGTGGCTAACTGGAAAAATTAATATCCACGAGCAGATAGAATGATATAAGGAAATTGACACACCAAAGAGTTGATTATCAGAAACACAAATAAAAACAAACACTTCTATTATGTTATCAATCAGAGTAATAAAACTTGTTGGATATCTACATGTATTGACAGAGCTTGTCTACATTTCTTTACAGGGTTCGGTGGGCAATCTATGTTTGGCTTACTCTGGAGTATTTAATTATACCCCATGATCCAGGAAAAAGGGCTGCTCATGTAAGAAGTCCAACATACACTACATGGCACTTTCACTACATTTTTCTAATGAAAATTGCCAAATTCTTATGTGTACCTGATCTTGCTAAGAAATACAAACCTCAAATCATGACTACATTTTCACTATTTTCTTCGTTTTCTCTTTTTTGTTAGAGTTGACTACAGAGTTATCCTCTCATAAAAGCCTTGACTGGACATATTTTGTAGGGAGAAATGTCAAAGAGTTCCTCTAGTTTTTGGTACTGCCTTCTACCTTACAATGTATCAACTTCATCAGCACCCCGGCCCAGTCTTAACACAGTAAGAATTGATAGAATTTCTATTTTGCTTCATGGAATCACAAATATATATTAAATCTGATGCTTCCCAGCTTCTATCTCAGAATACTTCCAGATAGTGAGAGGCACTTAGCAAAGAAAAAGTAGGAAAGAATTACATCATGACACACTATTATGATTTCTTTAATTCTATAGCAAGCTATAAAACACATAAGTAACTATATTGTATAATTAATGTTAATACTGAAATTGTTTTGGTGAACAGCATATGTTTTGTAATAACCTATGGCCTATTATATTGGGAATTAACTAATTTCCATTCTTCCCTTCTGTTCTTGTAAAAGAATTCTATATTTTATTGGGGAAAGTCAATGTACTCAGCTAAAATGCTACAACTCCTAGCCTTCATTTCAATAAGATAAGTTAATGAGATTAAGTTCTGGTCAAAAATGTTATAAATAGAAATTTTAAGCCTTTGGTTTTTTTCCATTTCCATCCTCAATCCTATTTCCTGCTCAAAACACACAGACGATGAGTATAGTTCTGGCAGCCATTTTGGATCTCATGAAGTATTTCTGAGGGTGGAAGTCACATGATAAAGATAATATTTGAGGAAAATTGAAAGAGCCTCTGTTCTTGAAGATGCCCCCGAGTAACTATTCTAGCCCTGGAATGCTTTCTTTTACACTTCTTTTTATTCACTTTTTACACTTCTTTTATGTGGTAGAGAAATAAATTATCTTTTTTAAAGTAACTGTTGCTAGCAGCCAAGTGAAATTCCCAACTTAATTTGTGTCTAACTAGCATTCCTTCTCTCTTATATTCTGTGAATTTTCCTTGCCATGCCTTGTCACCATCCCCCGGCCAATACGACAAAAATGGATGTGAAACTCTAGCTCCTCTCTTTCCAGCATGGTTCATGATTGGTTGGAGCCAGTAGTGGTGATTTGATTCCCATTACGAAGTGATGGGTTTTGGTGTGGGTATGTAGTGCATTTTTTGCCATGACAACTAAGACAAAATCAGCTGGGTAACTTCTCAAAAGTTTTTTCTTACTCTTAAAAAAGTACATGAGATAGTTTCTTTTTTTTTTTTTTTTTCTTTCGCATATTGTCATCTTCAAGTCATACAAAGAACTGTGTGGTTGCCATCTTGGAAACATGGAGCCCAAAAGGATAAGTCAATATATTCAGGATGGTAGAGTTCAGGGGAACAGTTGCTAGTGTCGAGCTGACCAATGAACTAAACCTGGAACTGTCCTCCTTTGGACATTTTGCTATGTAAAATAATAAATGTCTTTATGAATTAGCTCACTTTCAGTTGTATTTGTTGGTATTTTAAGCTGAAAACATTCTAGAAACTGCCGAGGTAATATCTTATTCGTGCCTTTATCACAGTGCTTGAGTTAACGGGAAAGGTTGGTAAAGGTGAGGAATGGCAATGGGGAGACCCTAGGTGAAGACAAGAGGCCTTAAAAAGAGCTAGAGGAGACATTACAAATCTTTGTGAAAAGGATTTCTTAAGGGAATTTGAAGGACTGCTGATTGTTATGATTCCCAGCTTCACAATTTGGCCTAGAATTAGTCCTGTTATAAATTTCTGGTTCTGCAGTGAATCAGTAGATATTAATGGATTATAAACATCTGTTCTTCTAACAAGGTGATATTTTACCCTTTTATTACTACTAAAAAATAGAATTACTGCCACTGTTTTTAAAGTCATATCATAGAGTTAATAAATAGCTAAATTTTTGTCAGTAAAATACTGGACATTTAAGACCTTAAACTGATTTTCTTCAAGATGTTCCAAGTAATAGGTACATTCAGAATTAAAATACATTCCATTTTTAAAGACTCTAGATCCTGAACACTTTCTAAGACTAGAAATATGATTCCACTCGACATACATAATCTTTTTTAAAGGAAATAAAAAATATTTCTTTTACTCCAAACAAGCTATTGCAGCTTCCTAGAATTGCAATAGTATTAGCAGTTCATACAATTATAATATGTATACAATGTCTGCACATTTATATACATGAATGCATTTGTGTAAATATATATGAACACACATATATCTGAAAACATACATACATCTTAAATTACATTTATTTGAAAATAAACTCATAATTGAAGATTTCCTATCCATATACCTGAAACTGCACTTCAAAAAAATAAAATAAATATGCATTTATAACTGATCTTATTCCCAGTTAATACAAATTAGTGAGCTTCCTTATATGATGTGTACAATGTCAAACTAAACAATTTCAGGTTAACAATAGCCACCTTGAAGATGGGAGGGGATTATTTTGGGATTCAGTGATCTGACCTATCCGTCAGCAGAGTTAATTTTTCCTTTCATTTGCTTAAGCTTCCCCTTGTATATCATGGGTAGTCACAGCCTTTCATTTCCTATTGGAGTTTTCTCTTGGGCTGTTGTCCTGACTCCTCTTTTTCAACTTCCCCTTCCTTCCTAGAATTGTGTTGCTATCTACTTTTGATTTTATAACAATAAAATGGAAGCTAAAGTGTTCTTTGGGCACATCAGACTGTTCAAGAGAGTCAATAATATGATTGGCATATCCATCCCTTCACCATTTGTTAATGTGCATTGTGCTCAAATGTTCAAATTCACCAGGTCAGTGTTCCAAATGCTGACTGGAAATATTATCTAATGTGCATTGTATGCAGTAGAGTCACACTTCAATTTCAGCACAGGTTTTACATTTTAGTTCCTGCTCATAATCTAAATAAACATAGCGTTTCTCAGCTTAGATTTATTTCAGACATGCTGTCTCCAAAGGATTTAAAAATTAAATGACTTCATAGTAGAATGGGAATGTTTATCCATTTAAGATGCTTAGAAATATAAGGCATAATCATCTTTCTTTTAAGCGTAATACAGTTTTTGAATAACAGAGAAAATCATTTTGAACTACATTTAACAAGTAGCTTGTTTCAGCTTCGATATTAGCTTGATTTACCATCTGCAGAATTACCAATAACATGATGCATTTATTACCCGTAAAAGCTATTAGCAGGTCATTTTGTTCAGTTCATCATATGTGTCTTGAGACACAATCTGGCGTCTAACAGATTTTCATACATTGATGTCGCAGAGAATCAGACTGTTCTTTAATTGATTGTTTCTTGCTAGACTCCTTTTGATTAAAACAGGTTATGCTATTTGCTTTTACTTCCACATTTCTCCACTTCAAAGTCTGGCCACAGAAAGCAGAAATTATTCTCATTTCTCTGGATTCTTTTAATTCAAAGTGAATGTATATATTTAAAAGTCTGCCATAATCAAGGGCTTTAAAAATGACTTCAGTTTTTCCAATACATGACTCCCTCAACAAGAATGCAATCCTTACCATGCCTTAAAAAACGGATTTATCTTTCCTGCCAAGTCATCATATATCGAACCTCAGAACCTCAAGTGAGTACAGATCATAGGGACCAAAGGGAACAGAAAGGCTCCCTCAAAGCACTCTTTTCCTCACAATTTGCACAGACTCCGACAAGCAAAGCTGAATTGTGGTGATAGTGTTGTATCCTTCTCCAGAGGGAAAAGAAAAAAGGGTCTTTTGCTAAACTGATTTCAGAAGGCCTAACTCATATTGTTCATTTAAGCAAAGAGATTGCGAAGCTCCTGAGACAGCCCCCTCTCCTTAAACGAAACAAAAAAAAAAGAAAGAAAAGAAAATTCCAAAAGGTATGTGAACTCAAGGGAGATGGGGTCGGTGGTCCTGTGTCCGGCCTTCTACACACATTCCGCACACAGTTAACACTATAAAAATGAAAAGGCTGAAATCAGATCAGTACTCATCAACAGGAATGAGTAGCAGCTTGCAGGCTCAAAACAAAAGCCTAATTCAGCCCTCAAAAGGTTTTTGTTTGCCTAATGTCAGAAACAAACATAAAACTTTCCATCATGTGACATCCATGACACTAGGAGAGAGCAGTCACCCTTCCCTTTAGGCTTCTGTCTGACACAGACAAAAGCCATCAATAGCCCTTTTGTATCCTACCTCAGCTTTCTGTCTTCATTGATGAGTCAGCCAGTCATTCCCAATTGTCATCCGCTCCTTCCAGGTGAAATTCCAAAGTTCCCCGTCACAGGCCTCCGGGTCCCAGGACACACTAATTCAGAAAATGATATTCTAGCCAATAGTACTCTTCGCAGATCAAACATTTTATCAGTAAACAAAAATCATTTTAATTCTTATTTGAAAATTTTCTGTTTCTTTATTGTTCCCACACATTTTGTGAAATATTGGCTCTTCTAAATTATTCTGGGTAACTAGAAATATGAAAGTATAATACATGTTATTTTGTCATTTTTGTACCAATTAACTCCTTAAAATTCACAGTAGATCTATACAAAGTATAGCTGCAAGGGGATTCTAAAAGATTTTTAGTGATTTAAACTTGAAAGCCACTATTCAGAGCCAGTGATGCATTGAGGAAAATTATGTAAGTTGTATTTTAGAAATTACTTTTACTCTAAAATTTATTTAAACTCAAGTTATGCCAATCACTTAGAATATTGCACTAAATTTAACAGGAAATCTCTGGGTGGATGTTTAGTATAAATTGAAAAGCTTAAATGGCTTAAAAATAGCTTTGAAACATCATATAGAAACATGAGGCAGTTATGTTTAAGTGATGGGAGTTTAATGGTCTTCTCATACATTAACCCTACACTCTGATGATGGGAAATGCTTTCATCTTACCCTAGAAATGGATAAAAATAAATATTTAGATTGAGTAAATCTGATGATTTATTTAGTTTCCTTACCTATTTGTATTATTTTTGAAATTCAATGAGGTGAATTTTTACAGCTCAGAGTTCATTAACCTTCAAATATATAATAAATAGTATGCACTTGGGACAATTAACTCAAGTATAGTCCTGTCTTCTCTCATGATCATATGCTCCAATTTGCACAACTGTAAAATGATAAAACAGCAGCAACCACACTATTTTATTTGATGGAATACTTTTTTAAATTGACACTAACAAATACTATTCTTTGTCAGTTCTGAAGAAATAAGCATAAATCCTATTCATAAAAACATACCTGTATCAAAGGCAGTAGAAATGGCTAAAAATGTACCATTATTTGATTTCAAATTTAAAGTCACATTTTTCAATGAATCTGTTATGGAGAGTTATATTACAGGACGCAGCAAGAATTGTATGAAAGTTTGTACTTAATACAAATGTAGGCAGGTAACTGAATGGGTTTAAAGAAAAATATGTTTTTAAAATGATATGCTTCTCCAGATGAAAATATGAACTTTTGCCAGAATCCCTTTGAGAGAAGCAGGACAAAAAGCAAAATTCTTTGAAGTGTTCTTCAACATTATCTGGTCTAATCTGGGACTGCAAAGTTCTAAAATCTGTAGATTTCATTTACCAGCTCTGTACCAGTCACTCACGTTAATAAAAAAAGGATCGGCTAAATGTATTAAAATAGTAGTTGTATCCTGAATTGTTTCCTCTGACATGTGAAATAATAGTTTATTATTATTATTCATAACACATTGCACAGAATTTCTATGTAGGTCTGTGTAGATGTGATATAAAAGGTAATGTATTACTCAGTCAGGGTTCTCCAGAGAAATAGATCCAATAGGATATCTATCTATATAGAGAGAAAGAGATAGAGAGAGGGAGAGATTTATTGTAATGATCAGCTTGTGTGGTTATGGAGGCTGTGGAGTCCCAAGATCTATGGTTGGAGAGAAGGAGACTCAGCCAATCACATGATGTAGTTCCAGTCTGAGCGTGAAAGCCTGAGACACAGGAGTGCTGATTGTGTAGTTCCAAATGAAGTCTAAAGGCCTGAGAAGCAGAGAGCTGATGGTAAAATTTTTGTCCAAGTCCAAATCTGAAAACAAGAGAAGACCAATGTGGCAGCCCAAAGACAGGGAGAGAGGAAGCACAGACTCCTTAATCTGTCCTTTTGTTCTATACAGGGCTTCAGTGGATTGGACGAAGCCCACTCACATTGGGGAGGACAGTGTGCTTTACTCAGTCTACTGATTCAAGTGATTCAAGTGTTACTCTCACCCAGAAACACTCTTACAGTTACACCCAGAATAATGTTTAACAAAACATCTGGGTTCCCCATGGCCCATTCAAGTTGATCCAAAATTAACTATCACAGTAATGCACTGTAATTTTATTTCATTCAATGGCTTTCTTAATAGTGAAAAGTGAGATCAAATAAATTACCTTAAATCCTAACAAATTTAGTTTTTAGGTTTCTATTTCCAAATTTGGTAGAATGCTCTATGATAAATGAATTCTAGGGATTTTAACATTATTTTATGATGCTCTATGATAAATGAATTCTAGGGATTTAAACATTATTTTTAAAAGTAGATATTATTATTCCCATTTAGACATGAAGAAACTGAGACTTCAAGATGCAGTTATTTCTCTTTCTTTTCATTAAAATGGGGGATATGAATAAAACATCTTCCTTCTTACACGAGTTTGTTTTATTTTCATAGTGGGAATCAAAGTCAATTCCATTTTATGAACCCAGATGATTGGGCAGTGGATGGATACAAGGGAGCATGATTTCTTACTTCTGTTCTTTGGAAATTATTTTCTTTTATTAGAAAACTGATGCAATTATCTATCTTTCTCTTAACCACCTGCTTACATTTTTCTTCAACTATGTAGTCCATACTCCAAAAGCATAAACTTTCCCATGCCAACTATCATGATGGCATCTAGAAGTAAGTCAACCCAACTGGTACCTCCAGGACCCCAGAATGGTGCAACAGCAACAACATCAACAAAAACCCACTAATCAGAGGATAAGAGCACATGGACACTGGCAGGTTTCTGGTAAATATAAGTCTGGTTATCCATTTAATCATAATCCAATTATTTATTTAGTGCTTGAATACATGCTACACACATCTCTGTAATCTTTGACTTATTATTTTATTTAATTCTCCTTACAGTCTATGTGACATATTATTTTTCCCATTTTAGAAAGATGAAATGAGACCCAGGGAAGTTAAGAAGATGAGAATCATTTGAATTGAGCTTCAGAGGCTTGCCCTGACCATTATGCCAATTCCCACATCCCTCATCTGCATAACGAAGGAAAGTTAAACTCTTGAAGTTTCTTCTTAGTTCTTGTCTTCTGTGACCCTTTTTCTGCTCTAAATTAACTTCCACTTGCTCTTCAAATCATTTTATTTCTTATTTGATCCCTTTAATCCTTCCCCTAGATAAGTGATCCACACTTAATCAAGACATGAGATAACTCTCCCATTTTATCTCTTTTTTCTTTCTGCCTCACTTCACACACACACACATACCCCCCCAACACACATTCCATTGTATAAGGTCGTTATGTTCTATGAAGTTCCTGCAAAACGGAATTAGCAAATACTGAATCATTGCTCTTAGAAGAAATGTAGAGTTAGGTTCCTGTAAGTCTCTGGTTACATTTTCATCAACCTATCAGTGTGTAACCTTGTTTCATGTGTGTTTCTCTTTAAAACCATGTTATTTAACATATGTTGTCGATTTATTAATAATGAACTCACAGCCAACATTATTGTAAGTCATGCCTGAATGAAGCTTATCTAACACATGTACATCCTCCGTAAAACACATCACAGTGTTCTTGCACTTAGGAACTCAATACACCACTTCAGCACTATGTTTGGGAGCCATTTTAAACACAGAAATCACCAAGGAAAAGTACAAAAGTGCAAAAATTGAAGCACTGAACATACAATGAATAGGACACTTGGTTACAGTATGAGAGCTGAAACAGGAAGGCAGGGCATCACTGTGGCCCCAGCTGGGAATGTGGGTGTCGGAAAACTTAACTTTTTCATTGTTCTGCACATGTGCATATCTGCAAAGACTTAGAATGCATCGTAAGTATTGATTTGGGGGATATAAATAAATATTAGTAAGTAGGCAAATTTTCAAATCCATAAATAATGAGGATCCATAAATAATGAGGATCCTCTGTGTACATCTCATCTTTGATCTCTGTCTTTCCATCTCTCTCCTTTCTCACATCCCCATTTTCTTCTCTTTTATCTTCTCTACAGACAACTAAGTAAAAAATACAAATTTCCTTTTCTATCTTATTTCTGCCATCCTTATTGTCTTCTGCTTTTCAGAATTGCTAAGATTATTTGACACATATATACACACACAATTTGTGATTCCAAATCAATTCAGCACACATCTATGTTGTCATCAGCGTTATGGCTGATTATAATTATTTTATAAAACATGATTTCTGCTTGAGAAGTAGTCTTTAAAATGTTCCTAATAACAGAGAATCAAAGGCAAATCCAGGAATTCTTGCTTTCTCCTTTCTTTCCCTGACCTCTATATCACCTCACACTGTACAGAGGCAAGAATGTCTATATTTCTGATTTTTTAAGCTTCAAATTACTTGCATTTAATTTAGCAGTCTACTCTTCATTGGAGACTAGTTGAATTTACAAAAGCAATTACACTAGTTTCCTGTGACTTTGAAGGATATATATAGTTGTGTTAATTAAGTAGAAGAGGAGAATGTGGATGGCTGTGATTTTCCAGTGGAAAAAAACAATTGTCATCGTCTGTGCAGCATTAATTGCTACATAGGGTAGGAGATTAATATTTTTAACATTTTAAGTGGTTTTGCATAAATGTTAGCAATAAGCAAGCCATTTTATGTCTTATTGGTTTGCATTTTTAATAATATTGGAATGTTAGCCTTCTCATAAAGGAAAGATTGCAACAAAACTGAAATAGTGTTTCAACCTTGCTAGTTATGTGCAAACTGACCCCATGTACCCTCTTTGGGGAACACTCACAGACAGTGGTACTGTTGAAATCATAAAAAGGGGAAGAGGTAATTTATTTTTAATTTTTCTTACATTTGTGAATTTAGTGCCAGGAAAGGCTAACAGCATTGGCTAAGGACTCCAAGGAATAGATGCCATGAACACCTCCTCCATCTTTTCTTTTCTTATATTAGGTTTGGCCTTCTTTTAAAAACAGATCATTAAGTTGGTAAAACTGCACCAAAATATAAATTGGCATATTCACTTGTACAAAGATATAACTCAACCAGATTCTTCATTTATTATTTAACCTGGACAAAGAATCTGAAAATGTAGTGATCATTACTCATTCATTCAACAAGGATTACTGACCTCCTAGGATGTACCAGTCCCTGTTCTTCAGCTAGCAGTACTGTAGTGAACTGGACAAACAGGGCGCCTTCACTCATCCAGGTGCAATCCATGGACATTCAGGGTGGCTGTCCTAACCTAGACGATTAAAGAAGAACTACAGTATTTTCAGATTGTCACGTAGAATTTAGCCCAAAGCTGCCTCCTTACATATTTTAAATTTGGCCTAGTTTCTCTTTACATAGTGAGCTGTGACCTTTCCAGATGTGTAAACAGACTGTAAACTACCTTGTTTCCATCACTGAGTTTCAGCCAATCACAAGCAGCCAACTATTCAAACCATGATCAAATAAGGCAAACGGCAAGCTGTAACCAATCTGGCTGTTTCTGTACTTCACTTCTGTACCTCACTTCTGTTTTCTGTATTTCACTTTCCTTTTTCTGCCCATAAATTTTCAACCACGCAGCAGCGTGGAGTCTGCTTGAATCTATTCTGGTTTGGGGGTTGCCCAATTCACGAACTGTTGTTCCTTGCCCAATTCAACTGTTCAATTTAATTTGTCTAAGGTTTTTCTTTTAACAAGATAATAGTGGAAAATAAAACAAAATAAAATAGTGTGATATTATAGAGAGTGCTTTATGTAATGAGGTTCAGGAAGTCCTCTCTGGAAAGGTGACATTTATGTTGATAGTTGAATGAAGAAAAAGCACGAACTATTAAAAGATGGGAGAAAAGGCTTTTTATAAATTGGGAACAGTAGATGTCAGAGTCTGTGGATATGAGCTTCAACCATGAGGAACAAAAGGACCAGTCTGGCTAGGACAGAGTAAGAAGCAAGGGGAGATGAGGATGGCAAGGCCAAAGCCAGATCCTGGAGGCCTTTGCCTGCCATGGAGAAAACACTGGATTTTATTCTAAGTGCAAAGAAAAATCATCAGGGATGTAAGCAGAAAAAGAGCATAATCTGACATTTACTCATAAAATGGAATTTGGCTGCAAAGAAAATGAGCAGGGGAAGGCATGATGGGAGAAGAATGGGCAAAGGATTGGATAAAAATCTTATTCATCATTTTAAGCCCAGGTCAAACAGAAGCAGGGACATTTGTCTCTTCTCCTATGCTTCAAAAGCACTTTATTTCAAATATAACTTGTGTTATGGGCTAAACACAGTTTTATCTCTCCTGTGCTAAACTGGGGGAAGACTGACCAATGGCTCAATGCTCTTGTTCCTAGCATAGATTCCAGATCATAGCCAATGGTGAGTTGGCAGGTGCTGAATTGAAGTGAACCAAATTAAGAGGACACACTTAGGTCTGAATTTATTGAAAACAGCAGACTCTAAATACTAAGACAGCACATAACTGATCATTGAAAAAAGGAGAAACCTTCACAAATGTAGATTAAAAATTTCCCAAAACTATTAAAAGCCATTTTATTGTTATTTTAAATGCCAAATGAAATCTTGTACATATTGGAGAAAATTCCAGATTCTCCCAAGCTATGTCTCGATCTACATTTAGAAAATATGAGTATCTATTTCTTCAACTACATATCCATAAACTTTAGGGGTCATCTGTCATTAGAGAAAGTTCTCATTTTTTTTTTGTTTTCATTATAAGAGGAAATCTAGAGAAGCCACTTTGTGCAAAGCTTGGTTTGAGCATCGATCATGGTGTTTTAGGAATCTTCACCAGTGAAAAGATGATAGTCCCTTTTGCATTCTAGACCTGAGATTATTAATTTCTTTTAAAAACTGTAAAGTGAACAATTCAGAGATACTAGAAATTATTCAGTAGGCTTTTCAACAAAGACCATTTTATTTATTTTTCCCCTGAATATCAAATCAGATATTACTGCTCTGATTTCTGATGGAGTTTCTTTTGTTTCTAAAGATCAGACAGTTGAAATCCCCCTTCTTGGGAGGAACATACACAATCAAAGTTTCAGCATGGCCAAGTTCCATGGCATGACCTGATGTCTGCCTCCAACAGGCAAGGTGGACCAACCCCCTTTTTAAAAACCTAATTAAATTGATAGTGATGACATCTAATTATAACTTTTATTCCTTACTTGGGGAACTAAGCAGCACACTTACTCTATTCTCTAATAGAAATACTATTAAGTATATTGCATGCACAATTTCTACAGACTGAAAATTTTAAAATAGAAATTTTGTAAAATATTTCTTACATTCCTTCCTTTGGTATTATTTGCAGGGAATCAGTCTTATTCTCAAGGAAGCGTACTGTAGAAAACCCCATAGTCAATTTATCTACCCTGTCAGTTCATAGTGAAGATAAAATTGTCACATGAAAAATAGCCAAGTGTTTCCTCCTCCACAAGCTTCCAGTGTAGGGATTTTCCACCCAAGTGTGTCTAGTACACACGACATGACATCTGATCTCATGAAGGGCAGTTGAATATATGAATATCTCCTTTTCATGTGCTTGCTTATAAGACTCCTTACAAAAATGTAGCATTGTAGTACTATTGAACTATTAATTTGAAATTGTGGATAGTTTACAGAAACTTCAGCACAGCTTCCCTTTTGAAATAGCTTGGGTATCAATGGCATAATTTTTCTCCTGAAGCTGCTCACTGACTATAGATGGCCTATGTTATTTTAATATCTAGTTCTTATCAGGGTTACAAGGAGGAAGGTGGGGCTTTTTCAATGTTAATTAGTGTAACATGTATAAAAATGAACAATAGACTTAACAAATAGGTCACCTTTTTCTGCCTAGGAGGAAAGCTGAGCTGATACAGAGTTTCTGGGGAATTCTAATGCTGATGTTGTGAAGTTCTCCTATTTTTCAGTACAAAATCTAAGAGGAATAAAAAAGGAAAACTTACCCATTTGCATTTAGGGAATACACAGCACTAGAAAGAGAATCAGATTAAGTAGGATATTTAAAGAATAATTAATTTGGTATTGATGGAATGTAAAGTATTCGCAAGTTCATGATACTCTTATATGCTAATTAACACAGTCCCTGTGACCGGTGGCAATTTCAGAATATCTGTGCAAAAGGGCTTTTGAAGCTACATTTAAATAGCAAGCATTGTGTCTTTTAATATGCTAATTTAGAGTTGGTTGATAAGTGGAGGTTAAGTGGGATCTGGCCAAAATAATGCCCCTTTGATGTCCTCATGACTGTGCCAAAACAAATCATCTAAGCTCTCTCTAGCTTTCTCATCTGTAAAATGGGAGTAATATAACAAATGCTGTCATAACTCTGTAAGTGGCATCCAAAAAAAATCAACCATGGCACCCCAGAGTTTTATTATTATGAAGTTTATGAAACAACTAGTGAGCCAGAGCAGCTGACTGGCTGGGAATTCCTGGGGCTGAAAGCCAACTGCCCTTCATTAATATATAAATTAAAGTGTCATAGAATTTTATTGTGAAAGTACTTGTTCCATAAAGTTGTTTGAAGACTGGATGGGGCGATGCATATGAAGCACTTGACAGAACTGTCTCGCACAAAAAAAGAAAAAAAAATTCAAATTGGAATTTCTCCTTATCTCCTCCTTGCTCTCTTCTTCCTCCTCTTCTTTTCTTTCTCCTTGTCTTTATTCTTCTGATTTTTTTTTTTTTTTTTTTTTTAAGACAGGGTCTCACTGTGTTACCCAGGCTGGAGTGCAGTGGCACAATCATAACTCTGCATCCTCGAACAGAGGTGGTCTTCCCACCTCAGCCTCCCAAGTAGGTGGGGCTACAGGCATACAGGCACGAGCCACCACACCTAGCAAATGTTTTTATTTTGTGTAGAGGTGAGGTCTCACTATGTTACCCAAGCTGTTCTTTTGATTCTTATTCTCCAGCAATACCAAAAATATCTAACACTCAACTATTCAATCATTGTGAAAACACTTATCCCTTTGTTTTTCATCATACCACATCATCATGAAGCTCCTTTTATATCTCTGACATTAATTTCCCTCTCTTTGGAGGACTTCTGTCTTTGATACTGTTCTCTAATTGATGATATTCATCAGGAAGCCATTTTTGGCCCACTGCTAATCTTACTTTATATATTCTTCCTAGGTAAGCTCCCTGTGCTCCTGGTTTTATCTACACCTGTGTGCTGAAAGTCCCAGCCAGTGTTCCAGCCATGACTCATTCCTTTATCAAATTTAGAAGTGAAGTAATTACAGTCTGCTTGAAGCTTAATTCTTTTACATACCCTTGTGCTTCTGTGCCAATTAGCCACCAAGTCCTATTTATTTTATCTCAATACCTCTCTACCATTGGTATAGCTGCCCAAACACAGGCCACTATATTCTCTTTTCTGGGCATGGAGCACTCCAGCTAAAATGGGCACTTAAATATGGCACTTTTCTGCTTGACACACTTCAGTGACAAGCATCAAAGCTCCTCCACCTGACCTACAGATCCCATTTTAATGTGGTTTCTCCCCACTTCTCCAGCCACTTTTCCAAGCACTCTCTGTCAGGCATTTTACAATTCATCAACTTTGAATATCTAATTCTACTCATAAACCAGGTATTTTGCTCCTCTTGTACCCTCTGTCCAAAAGCTCTCCTTCATTCTCCAACTTGACCTTGGCCTGACTAACTCTTACTAAATCTAGGATAACTCAGAAGTCATCTCCTTCAGAAAGATTTTCCTGACATGCACAGGCTCATTGAGGTGTTCTTCCTTTTTGCTAGTAAGCAATGGCCCCATTGCTTTTGCATCTGTACCCCTACAACCCTAGGAGCAGTTTGACTGGGAGAAGAACTAATTCTCATTCTCAATAAATTCCCAATCCCTGGAATAGTTCATGGTGTAAATGAGATGTTCAACAAAAGTTTTTGATTTGGTTGATGAAATCAAGGCAAAACAAATACTAAAATGCTCAGTACTCACCTTTGAGTTATAAACCATAATTAGATTAGAGAAAACACAATTCCAATATTTCAGAAGTTTGTCAACTACTTTGTTGATCAATATTACCAGAAACTTAAAAGACAATTTGGCAAAAAAGCAAACAAACAAAGCCATAATTTAAATTGTGAATGTTTAACAAACATATGTTTGTGGAAATAAATTAGACATTATATACTGCAATGACTTCCAGAAAATGTTCTAAAAGTTTTATGTTCTTTGTGCATGACAAAATGTTATAAAACTAATTTCTGCTTAATTTCATAACAACAGCTCTCACAATTCAGTTAGTCACTCAAATGTAAAGCTTAAAAGCTGTCGAATGTGGTGCTCAATTCATTTTGATTTCATTAGTGCCTGCTCCGAATAAGAATTGGTTTAGATAATTTTAAGGGCATCATGATGATTAAAATATGGTATTTGTCCTTTTAAGGTTTGCATTATGGTAGGGATGTTTAGACAAGTATATAAATATCTATAGTACAAGGCACAATGAGCCTAAAGCTATAGAAGTGCTTTAAATAACATGTCATAGAGAATCAAAGGGAATAGACTGAATTAGTAGGATTAGAAAGGACTTTCTGAAGTAACTAGAATGAGTCCCTACAAGCAAGGCATATAAAAAAAGGTTAGATTTTTATTTTGATTGTGATTTGGGGTTATTACAGAGATGCTTTTTAACTTGAGATGGAGTTACATCCTGATAAACCCATTATAAGTTAATAATGTCATAAGTCAGAAATACATTTAATACACCTAACCTACTAAACATTATAGCTTAACTTAGCCTACCTTAAATGTGCTCAGGACACTTACATTAGCCTACAGTTGGCCAAAGTCATCTAACAAAAAGTCCATTTTATAATAAAGTGTTGAATACCTCATGTAAGTTATTGAATACTCATGTAAGTAAAAAACAGAATGGTTGTATGGGTACTCAAAGTATAATTTCGATTGAATGTGTAGCAGTTTTGCACCACTATAAAGTCAAAAAATCGTAAGTCAAGCCCTTGTAAGTCAGGGACCATCTATATATGGAAGTGCCATAGATAAAATACATCTTTATTTCATGTGGTAATAACAAATAGACCTAGATTTGAATCCTGTTTTTACAAGCAGTTTAAGTTATGTGATTTGAGAAATTAACTCAGTTCAGTTTTCTAATTTTTAAAGTGATACAAATATTGTCTCTCTTATAATGTCATTGTGATGACCCCGAATGTGTATGTTTAGCACTTGAGAGAAATGAGGATTGGATGTTAAATGTTTTAGTGTTTGGTTGAACAACTCCACTTGAGAATTTTTAGTAATGGGCTGATTTCACTCTAAAATGAAATCTCTAATAATGTGCCATATTTGGGTTGATTTTGTTCTTCATCATTTGGGTTGAAGACATAGAAATCATCCTTAGGATGTTCGCAGACAACAAAGGTGAAAAGTAAATTTAAAAATACCTTGCTCAGCATTCTCGTTTTTAAAATAAACTCAGAAAACTGAGTTTATTTTAAAATGTTCATTTTCTTTACCATAACGTTTATATGAACCAACAACTAACCTTTAGATTGCATTCAAGGAAATATTTTTCTTAGTTATACGATGTGATTATCCCTATTCTTCAATATCTACTCCATCACAGCAGAACTCAGTACAACATTTTCAGAAGAAACTGACAAGCTCAGGACGTTCATCAAAGGCCATCACAATGCAATGAGGCCTGGAATATTACGTTGAAAGAAACAAAAAGTTATTCGGTGTGAAGAAAAAAAATCATGTAGCTGTAACAGTGATTCTTATGTATGTTAATGACAATTATGTGGCAAATCTTCACTGATTCAGAAGAAAGTAATTGGACTTATGGGAAGACATTACAAAAGGGAGGTTTTTTAATTCAAAATAAGAATGTCTTCTAAACATTAAAGCAGCCTGGGCAGGCACCTGTAATCCCAGCACTTTAAGAAGCCGAGGCTGGTGGATCACAAGTTCAGGAGTTCGAGACCAGCCTGGCCAACATGGTGACACCCCGTCTCTACTAAAAATACAAAAATTAGTCAGGCATGGGGCTTGTGCCTGTAATCCCAGTTACTTGGGCGGCCGAGGCAGAAGAATCACTTGAACTTGGGAGGCGGAGATTGCAGTGAGCCAAGATCGCGCCACTGCACTCCAGCCTGGGCTACAAAGCGAGACTCCATCTCGAAAAACAAAAACAAAACATTAAAGCAGTCCAAAAGTATCTGTTTTGTAAAATTGTTGAACTAGACTTTCTACTGGAATACTTTCCAATTTATTAACAGCCTACAGTTCTCTGAATCTGCAAAAGTGAGAAGTATGGAGTTAGTGATTCCATGCAAAGAATTTCATATAAAGCTTATTCTTTCCTTACATTTCCAATATGATTTGACCAACACAAATACAACTACAGATTATCTTTAAAGAATGTGTTATCTAAAGAAAAGACTCCAGTTACATTGAATTAAATTAACTTCTCAACTGTAACCAGCTCTCCCTTTATTTATTTATTTATTTATTTATTTATTTATTTATTTATAGGCCTGATATATAGATGCTCTTTTATTTTCTGAATTGCAATGTCATACTGTGGAAGGGAAAACGTAAGCATCAAAAATGTTTTTATTTCCAAGGGACTATAATGAAAATTTTAGAAATTACATACCGTTTGTATTTTGAGTGCAGAAATAATTTTATTTTGGTTACCAATAAGAAGAAATGGACAGGAGGTATTAGGAAATAAGCGAGTATTATCTTAGATATAAAATATAATATGAAAAATAAATATAAGTGAAGAAGACCAAAACTGGTCAGTATAGAAAAAAGGTTATAAATAAAAATAGATGAATATTGACCTTATTTATGAAAAAATATTTAACAGTATTGACATTATTTTTCAGTGTCCAAATGTTTCAAAGTGTCAGAAAATTTGAGTCCTGATATTAATACTATAAACTATAGGATGACCTTGGATGAATGGCTAAATATTTATGAAGACTTTTTTACATTTAAAGTAAGGAAAATGAAGTAACCCAGAGCTATCAGGGGGCTCACAAATAATTACTGTCAGGTATTTTATCAAGGAAAATATATATGTCTTACCTTATAATAGTATTTTTTGTGGAGAGAAAGGGTTTCTTTCTTTTCTTTTTTTTTTTTAAGAAAGAGAACCTAGGTTTTTCTACAAGTGCTTCATTTTACACTGTCAGGATGGTTTGGCTATTTGTCAGAGAATCTTTTGAGACATTATATCTCATATCAAAACTGTCTTGGAGAATAATTGTTTGCTTTGGGGTATTATGGCAGTAATTCTAAAATCTCTGGAGGCAAGGTTATTTACAGAATAAGGTGAGAAAATTTGGGACAAGGCTGAAAACAAAGACAGTATCTTAAAGTAACTTTTAGTAAACACTAGTATTTGCTATTAAATGTATAGTCAATCAACATCAGAGGCTGCCATTAAATTTTGTACTCACCAAGAGTTAATTGCTATGTGAAATAAGAAGCAGAGAAAATCTCTAAACATTAACATTCTAAAGATGTTGAAGCTTTAACTTGATATATACCTTGAACTCAGAAGTTAAAAATGTCATCTCTAATACAATACCTAGCACAAAGCCAAGTATTCACCTGTACTTCATAAATATTTGTTGAATGAAGGTCTCACTCAATCAGTCAATCATACCAATAATCAATAAAGAGATCAATGTTAGAATAAAAAATTGTTCTAATTAGTTGAGAATGGTGAACAGAGTGAAAATGTTTCTTTGGTGACCAGAAATGCTTATTGTTTACATCAAAGTAAAAAAATGTACATTTTATCATCAGAAAAAACTGTAAAACAAAAGAAGGTTATTATCATACAGAGAAACCATATTTCTAGTAGGTATTTACTGTATAATGTTGATCTCAGTTTGGGGCCTTTCAGAAAATCTTTTAAGAAAGGATATTGGAGGTATGTTCAACTTAACTCTCTGGAAATGGAATTTGACAAATGCCAAATATTATAAATGTGATTTATGACCAGGATTCAAAACAAGAAAATTCTGCCCAGTTTTGTCATATTTCTATTTCCTTTATGCAGCCTGTAAGAATAGGCTGCATCTCAGATACAAGCAGAACCTCTACTTAGTGAAAATCAATGCAATGTACAGCATTGAATGTATTTACAGAAACTGATTCTTTGGTGGCTGAAATTAAACCTATGAAGAGACTAAATATATATAGACTAAATTCAAATGATTAAATTAAAATGATGGAAACCCCCTATGAATTTAGAGTTTGGCTCCATCCACCCCTTCCCCTTAAAAATACCAGGACTTTTATTGTAGATGAGCTAAACATAGCTCTCAGACAAAAGATATACAAAAGCACAATCTTTTAACATGAGCTTCTGCACTGACTAATGCAGGTGCAGCCACCTCTTTTACAAGATTCTTATTAATGAATGTAGAAGAGCAAGATAAAGTGATGAGAGTTTAATTTATTTTGGAAGTAATGGTTTGTACAGTAATTATCGAGAAGCAGCCACTTGTCAAATGGAATCAGTAACAAGTGCAGTTGGGAGAGGTTTTCTGGTACATAGACATTGTGAAATGTTTTACTTTGCAATGAGAATGGACTCCCTGACAATAGTTTATTTTGCTTTAAAAAAAAATAGAAAAACAACCCTGTAAGCTGATCATGCTTGAGAAACTATATAAGCTAGTATATTTTAAAAGATTAATCTTATGCTAATCTGTTAATTTACATTAATGACCAAAAATAGAAGATAGATATGATAGATAAAGAGTATTTAACGTTTTGACTTCATCCAGTGTTCCATTCACCTTTATCCTTGGCCTGGAAACACTGACTCGGGTATGAGGGAAGAAAAATGGAGAGTCACAGAGTCCATGGTCATATTCAGGGAGGTAGCATCTTGGGGGGTAGGTCTGATAAAAATTCAAGCATATCATCAAGGAATATATAAATCTTCAATGGCAGAGAGTGAGAGGCATTCCAGAGAGATCCTGATGATACCAGATGAGAAGAGTTAGAATATAGACAGAGAGGTCCTTAGAATAGTTCCTGGTTAGTCAGGGTGTTAGGGGATTTTATATAGGTATTTCTGGTCTGGGATTTGACAAGGAAGGAGTAAAGACATCAATAGAAAAATATACTCAAGTAAATTTACCACTGTTAAAAGACTAAACCCAAACATGAAACTTTATTTCCTTCTTTGAAAATGAAGGGAAAATAATGATTCATGCTCAGAATTGTTTGGGCCTTCACTAACATACGACTTCTGATAATTCTTCGGAGGAGATCAGGTGTGTTCAGTGTAGTATGTCTGTATACTACCAATAATTCTTCAGATTTCATCAGATGCTCCACTTTTGGTCACATAAACTAGACCTGAATGACCCATAGGCAGTCCAAGAACTAACTAATGGCTCAAACCATTCAATTCTTCATTTTTTTTATCCTTCTTTTTCAACTCTTATTTTAGGTTCAGTGGGTACATGGGCAGGTTTATTACATAGGTAAATTGCATGTCGCTGGGGTTTGGTGTGTAAATAGTTTCGTCATGCAGGTAGTGAGCATAGTACTCAATAGGTAATTTTTTTTACCTTCATCCTCCACCCACTCTGTCCTTAAGTAAATCCCAGTATCTGTTGTTGCCCTCTTTGCATCCATGTGTACTCAATGTTTAGCTCCCGCTTTTAAGTAAGAACATGTGGTATTTGGTTTTCTGTTCTGGCATTACTTCACTTAGGATAATGGCCTCCAACTCCCTCCATGTTTCTGAAAAGGACATGATTTCATTCTTATTCTTTTTATGGCTATGTAGTATTCTATGCTTATATGTACCATATTTTCTTTTTCCAGTCCACTGTTGATGGTTTCTAGGTTCATTCCATGTTGTTTCTATTGTCAGTAGTGCTGTAGTGAACTTACGAGCACATGTGTCCTTTTGGTAGAAGAATTTATATTCCTTTGGGTATATGCTCAGTGAAAGGTTTGCTGGGTCAAATGATAGTTTGTTTTAAGTTATTTGAGAAATCTGCAAACTGCTTTCAACAGTGGCTGAACTAATTTATATTCCCATCAGCAGTGCATAAACATTCCCTTTTCTCCACAACTTCACCAACATCTGTTATTTTCTGACTTTTTAGTAATAGCCATTCTGACTGGTGTGAGATGGTATCTCGTGTTTTAATTTGCATTTCTCTCATGATTAGTAATGTTGAGAATTTTTACATATGTTTGTCGACCACATATATGTCTTCTTTTAAGAGTTGGTTCATGGCCTCTGCCCATTCTTTAATGTGATTGTTTGCTGGTTGATTTGTTTAAGTTCCTTATGGATTCTGAATATTAGACCTTTGTCAGATGCATAGTTTGCAAATATTTTCTCCCATTCTGTAGGTTTTCTGTTTACTTTTTTCTATAGTTTCTTTTGCTGTGCAGAAGTTCTTTAAAAATTAATACAAAAATTAACACTTTGTGTCTTTGTCTACGTCCCATTTGCATTCAAGTTAACATAGTTTAAAGAATTCATAGGAACAGATCATAGAAAAGCAGACCATCTTATTTAACCACACATACCTCTTGTCATAAACATATCTAAATTGATTAAATATCAAGCTCCAGTTATATGGCAGAATGATCAGGATATGTTTGGAACTCTCATTTCATGCTCTTTCTTAGAAAGTTGCACTTTAAAATGATTTTTAAAAATAACATTTTGTGAAGTAAAAGCCTAAACTGTTTGTTCTATGCTCTCACCACAAACAACATGGAAGACTCTATGACCAAATGTGTAGGGAATTCTCCCGACCAGTAAGCAAGTAATCAGTTCTGCAGTGGACACCAGTTGGGTGTCCTCCAATTCAATTCTGATACTGTCTACCTAGTAATAGCATCATATCCCACAAATGGAGGCCTCAGTCCCTCAGGACTACACTGTCCCACCACCAGCTTCCAATGCCAGTCACAAGCCTCAGGTTGTTCTACCTCTGTTTCTGACAAACTAAATATAAATTGGGGTTCCCACACTTGGATTCCATTAATTTACTAGAGCAGTTCATAGAACTCAGGAAGAAAAGAAGACGTTATACAGAGAGGAAAAAAGTTGAGAATAAAACGAGATTTTTAAAAATCAGAAATAAAGCAAGCAGGAAAAAAGTAGGGCAACATTTTTAAGTACTGAAAGAAAAGAAATTGTTAACACAGTGTTCAATACCCAGCAAAAATACCTTTTAAAAATAAAGTTAGGATAAAAACTTTTTCAGACATATAAAAGGTTAAGAAATTTATCTTCAAAGAAGACCTGCAGTACCAGAAATGTTAAAAGAAGTTATTCAGTTGCAAAGAAACTTATTCCAGATGGAAATATGAACCTATACAAAGGAACACTGAGTAAATACATAAGATTATTTTCTTATTAATTTGATAATTTATTTGCATGATAATTGATCTTTAGAAAAAATAATAATAATGTACTATAGAGTTTATAATACATATAAAAGTAGAAAGTCTGACAATAAATTCATAGAACCCAGAGGAGAGAAACTGAGGTATACTATGGTAAGCTTTTTTTCTTATACGTGAAGGGAAAGTGTGAAAAGTTGAAGATGTATTACAAAACCTAAGACAAACACTAAACTAAACAATGCTATAGCTAATAAACCAACAGAGAATGTAGAATGGATAAAGTATTCACTTAAGTAGGCAGAAAAGAGGGAGAGAAAAAAGAAATAATGGATGGGATAAATGTAAAACAAATAATGAGTTGATAAATTTAACTTAGCCATATAACAAATACATTTAATGTAAATGATCTAACCACACAACTAAGAGAATGAGAAGCAAGACCCAAGTATATCCTTATTAAAGAAATCTACAGGGCCAGGCATGGTGGCTCATGCCTGTAATCCCAGCACTTTGGGAGGCCGAGGCAGGGGGATCACGAGGTCAGGAGTTCGAGACCAACCTGGCCAAAATGGTGATACTGTCTCTACTAAAAACACAAAACTTAGCTGGATGCAGTGGTGGGCACCTGTAATCCCAGCTACTCAGGAGGCTGGGGTCACCTGAACCTGGGAGGTAGAGGGTGCAGTGAGCCAAGATTGTGCCATTGCACTCCAGTCTGGGTGACAGTGCAAGACTCTGTCTCAAACAAATAAACAAACAAAAAACCCAAAAAACAAAGACACTTACATTAACTATTAATATAAAGACCAACAAATTAACTGTAAAATGTAGAAAAAATATATGCTGTGTTAATACTAATCAAAAGAAAGATGAAGTGCCTTTGTTCGTATCAAAGTAAATTTTAGAACAAGAATATCACTAGGAATAAAATATTTCATTTCATAATAAGAGTCAAGAATATATAAGAATACTAAATTATTGCACTTAATAACAGAGCTTTAAAATATGTAAAGCAAAAACAAAATTGATATAATTTAAAGGAGAAATAGATAAATCACAATTATAGGAGATTTAAGATTCTCTCAATAATCAATAGAACAAGCAAAGAGAAAACAAGTATCTATATGACTATACCAGTATTATGAAGCAACTTGATCTAATTGACATTTATAAAATATTCTACTTCAAAACAGCAAATTAGATTGTTTTCTAATGCACACATTTACAAAAATAGAAAATATTATGGGTCACAGAATAATTTTCAATAAATTAAAAGTGATTCAAATTATTAAAAGTTTGCTTTACGAGCAGATGGAATGAAATCAGATACTAAAAACAGAAAAATCTCTGTTAAGTGTCTTAAACACTGAAAACTAAATAACATATTTGCAAAAAAAAAAAAACCATAAATCATAGTATAAATTGAAAGCAAAATTAGAAATTATTTTTCTGCTGAACAAAAATGAAAACACATAAAAATCTGTGAGATGTCACTAAAGCAAACTATAGGGGGGAAATTAGAGCACTAAACACCTATATTAAAAGAGAAAAAGCCCTCAAATCAATAACCTCAGCTTAAGGTAGATCCTTAAGAAAACAGAAAATGAGGAACAAATTAAACACTAAATAAGCAATACAAAAAAAAAAAAATGGAATAATAAAGATTACAGTGAAAGTCAATAAAAGAGAAAACAGAAAACAAAAACAATAAAGAAACCCAATGAAACAATCAGTTACTTCTTTGAGGAGATTAACAAAATTGATAAACCCCTAGCTATAGTAATCAGGAGATTTTTAAAAGACACAAATTATTAACATCAAGATTAAAAGAGACAATCTTACTAAGGGTTCTAAATATATTAAAGAATAAATGAGTGCTATTAAAATATGCCAATAAATTTGACAATTTAAATAACAGGGACAAATTGTTAAAAATAAATACAAAGGCTTTCAAAAAGACATAACATAAATTGCTCTATATATATTAAAGAAGTTGAATTTGTAATTAAGAATTTCCTACAAAGAAAACTTCAGACCCAGCTGACTAGTAAATTCTACTAAATGAATAAAAAATAAATAATAAAGTTCTACACAAATCCTTCCAAAAAATAAAAAATAAATGAATAATCGCAAGTCATTTATGGGGTTAGCATTACTTGGATGCAGAAACCAGATGAATATATTACAAGAAAATACAATTACAGATCAGTGGCCCTTATAAACGTAATGAACAATTTATGTAATGCATAAACATAAAATTTAAATATTCTTTTAAAATTTTAGCAAGTAGAATCCAACAGTATATAAAAATGATAATACATCATGACCAAGTGGGGTTCTTCCCAACAAAGCACCTTGATTTAACATTTAAAAATCAACCAATGTAATTCATCATATTAACAAACTAAAAAAATTCATCTGACCAGCAGATGTATTAAAAAAAATGAACATCCATTTCTGATATAATCTGTCACTGATCTAGGAATAAAAGGGAGTTTTCTCTAATTGATAAGTGGTTTCTATGAAAAACCTAGAGGAACATCATAGTTAGTAAAAGAAAGATTGAATGCATTTTCCTTGAGATCAGGAATAAGGCAAGAATGCCTTTCAACATTTTAGTTAAGTTTTTAAGTCAGTAACATCAGCAAAACAAAAAAAAAAGTATAGGCATCCAAGTAGGGAAGAAATAAAATTGTCTTTATTCAGGCAGCATAAGAGTCTATGTACATAATTCAATGAAATTAAAACAAAAATATCTACTAGAACAAGTTTGTGAGTTTAGCAAGATTGCAGGATATGAGATCAATACACAAAATTAGATTTCTATATAGTAGCAAAGAACCATTGGACATTGATATTTAAAAAAACAACGTCATTAACCAAAGCATCCAAAAATTGAAATAAGAATAATTCTGAACAAAAGACCAGTGCATTGAAAACTATAAAACATTACTGAGAAAAATTATAGAAGATGTAAGTAAATGGAAAGATGTACTCTGTTCCTCATTCAAAAGATTCAGTATCCTTAATATGTAAATTCTCCTCAAATTGATCTATAGCTTAATAAACATCACATTCAAAATTCAATGTGGCATTTTTTGTAGAAATGGATATGCTGATTTGGAAATTCATATGGAAATGTAAAAAAACCTAGTACATCCAGAATAATTTTAAAAAAAGAAACAAAGTTGTTTTACCATACTACTTGATTTCAAGATTTAGATAATGTGACATTGGCACAAATGAAGAGATATAGGTCAAAGGAACAAAATAGAATGTTCACAAATATATCAATATACACATTGAAAGCTGAGTTTTGACAGTGGTTGGAAAGCAATTCAGTAGAAAAATTATAGTCTTTTCCAAAGACGGCACTAGAAAAACTGCATGTCTACAAGTTAGAAAAAAGAACTTGAATACATAGTTCACACAATATACAAAAATTAACCTTAAAGGGATCATAGACCTAAAAGAAAAACCTAAAATAACAAAAAGCTTGAAAGACCATGTAGGAAAAAGTCTTGTGACCTTAAGAGTCAAGCAAATGTTTCTTAAATATAACACCAATGCATAATCTATTACAGAAAATATTAAGAGTTCATAAAATTTTAAATTGTAACATTCATCCATTGGAATTTTAAAATTTATGTAAATTTTTAAAATCTTTTGGACAATAATAGTAAGACAATGAAGCCACAGAGAAACCACAGATTGGGATAAAATATTTGCAAATCATATACTTGATAAAGGATCTGTATTTGCAGTATATAGAGAATCCTCAAAATTCAATAATATGGAGACAAGCAATCTAATTTTTATAACAGGAGAAAGATTTGAAAAGACATATCACCAAAAGAGATATACGGATGGCCAATAAACATATAAAATTGCCTAACATCCTAAGTTATTAAGGAAACGTAAAATAAAACTACAATTATATGCCACCTGTTAGAATGGCTAAAATCTGAAGACCTGATCAAACTAAGGATTTCCCAAGATATGGAGCCACTAAATTCTCATGCACTGCTAGTAAAAGTGGTTTGAAAAACAGTTTGGCAGTTTCTTAAAAAAGACAAGCATATAACTATTATACTATAATATCTGGACATTCTACTAGTTATTGACCCAAGAGATAAAAGCAAAACAAAGACACTGCTATGATTGGAATGTTCCTGTCTCCCCAAATTCATGTGTTGAAATCTAATCACCAATGTGATGGTGTTAGGACTTGAGATCTTTTGAATGATTATTAGGTTATAAGGGCTCTGCTCTTAGGGGAATTATGGGATTAATGCCCTTATAGACACAAAGAAACTCCTTCACCACTTCCCCCATGTGAGGACACAGTGAGAAGGCACCTCGTATAAACCAGGAAATGTCTCTCACTAGACAGCAAATCTGCTTGTGCCTTGATCTCAGACTTCTCAGCCTCCAGAACTTGACAAATAATTTTTTTGTTGTTTATAAGCTACCTAATATATAGTAATTTGTTATAGCAGCCCAAGTGGACTAAGAAAGACATGTACATTGAATATTCATAGCAGGTTTATTTGCAGTAGCTCAAAATGGAAAAAAAAACAGAATGTTCATCAGTAAGTGAGTGGATAAATAATTGTGGTATTCTGAAATAATAGAATGCTACTTAGCAATAAACAAGAAAGAACTGTCGATACATGCAACAACATGTTTGACTATCAAAATAATTATGCTAAGTGAAAGATGTTAGACTAAAGATTCTATACTATGATTCAGTTAATTTAAAACTCTAGAAAGTACAAACTAATTGATAGTAACAGAAATCAAATAGGTAGTTTGATGAACACAGGTTTGGGAGCAATAGAAGTAGAAAGGAGAGGAGAAAACCTTTGGGAGTTTTAAGTATGTTCCCTATCTTAATTATGGTGATGACTTCATAGGTGTATATGTAAGTCAAAACTTATCAAATTTACACCTTAAATATGCAACCATTTATTGTATGCCAACTATATCTCAATGAAGCTGTTTTTAAAAGTAGAAAGATTAGCTGTTAACAAACAACTGTGTACTTGCTGCAATTTGGAAAAATTTTTTATTTGCTACCTGTTGCTAATCATAGTCTACCAATCACTGTTTAATTGTATCCTTAGTACTTGTCAAAATTTGATTGAATTGCTTTTGGTCTTAGTCCTCATCATGCCCATTTTTGTTTATCTTTGCCCAGAAAATTGTCCATGCCAAGAAAATTGTCGCATTCTGGTTCACCAGACATAACTCCCCTTCAGGCAATTTAGCTGTTAATATCTTTCCCTTATTTCCTCCTTATTGGATGAAGACAGGTAATATCACCCTTTCTCACTCAGCTTACAAGTCTCTCAGGTTATATATCAGTTTCAATCCATGTTAAATAAAGCATACATATATCCAGGTTCGATGAAGGAAAACCATAAAAAAAGGAAAGTTTAATAATGCTCACTAAACATTCGGGTCCTAGAGAGGTCTACCACTGGGGTATCTTAACTTGGTTATAAGATATTGAATATTACTTGTTTCACAACGTGGTTAAAACAAATCTCTTCAGACCGTGTTTTTCAACCTTCTTCCAACAGCCCTGGTTCTGAAGCATTCCCAGTGGAGAGATAGTAGCTTGTCTCCTGGTCTGCATTTATAGAGAGATTTCTGAGATTTCTATTTATTTGATTATCAAGGAACAAAAACTAGCAACTCTTTTTACACTCATGAGAAATATTGATATTTAAGAATTATTTTCTCCAACCGTATAAAAATATATTTCTCCATTCCCTTAGGAAATTTAGATATTGAATAGGTCAATCACCTGATGAGTTGCTTGGTTTTAAGTTCCTTATTTTTTGTTTCCTTTTGTGTAACAGATTTTCAAATGCTAAATTAATTCATTTAAATATGTATCATTAAATTTAACTGACAATTCATAATTAGGTAATGCATGGATTTTACATAACACTTTTCTGATTCTTTATATCATGTTATTGTGAAATTGTAACATTGTTCCACAAATTCATATTATCTTAAAAGTTAGAATTTAAAGAGAACCTAGTTCGGGGACTACTTATATATGCTGTTTCCTGAAGCACATCGCTTAACTCATCCGATTTTCAATTTCTCCATATCAATAACAACAATAACTCACTCTTAATACAATTTAACATGTGGGCAGTGATGTGCTAATGCTTTTTCAGTATTATTATATTTAATCCTACAAGAACACAATGAGACAGGCCTTAGTATGCCCATTTTACAGACTAAGAAACTGACACCTATAGAGTTAAAGATATTTCTCGGTTTTGCAGCTAGTACAGGGCATGAGATTCAAGCCCGAGTCCATGTGATGATGCGATCCATGCTCTTACTCACTATTAAAGATTTTTCATGCCTATCTAATAAGGGGAGTATGAAAATTAATTGAGATTAAAAGTGAAAGTGAATAGTTCGGTGCCTAGGAAATGGACATACAGGAAGTGACCACTGTCTAATGCTGTTTGGGCATCCCTCAACAGGTGGTCAGTTTATCCTCCATTGCAATTCTTACAATGACAGAAAGTTGACTATCACACAATTCTATGCCATTTCTGGGTAAGTCTGACTAATAGAAGATGTTTTCTTATATTCAGCTGAAAACTGATCCCCTATAGCTGTTACCTCTTTGACCTACTTCTGTCCTCCAGTTGGAATATTGATTGTGTTTTCATTAAATTTACAGCTTAATTTAGAGAGAACTGGCATCCATACAATATTGAGTCTTCCTATCCAAGAATAATTTGAGGCCCTGATTAATTCAGTTTTCTTCAACGATGTTCTGCACAGTTAATTTTGAATAGCATATGCCTTTTGGTGGTACTGTGGTATCACGGACAAAGGTTGGCAACATTTCACAACAATTCAGGCTTACATTCTGGCTCCATCTTTTATTGGATGAGGATTTGACTTCTCTGAGTCTTTCTTAATTGATAAAATGGAAATAAAATCATCTCACATGCTTGTATGTGAAAGTGCTTTGCACGGTGTCAGGAACGTAATTGGTATTCATTAACGTTAGCTACTATAATTAATATTGATCATCCAGCCTATTTTCTAGCATTTTAAGAAAAGAGTAGACACACTCCTTTGGAAATCTATAGTAACATTTCATAGCCTTCATTACCAGAACATTCTTCTTGAGATAATCATAATAACTTAAGTATCTTGCATTTTCATAGATTTCTTTTAGAAGATAAAAGTATACATAGGTTTTTGAGAGACCAAGATCTTGCAATAGATGCAACCGGGCTTCAGTATTGGCTTGTATGTTTATTAGCTGTGCAACCTTGGGCAAATATTACAACTCATTTAAGCTTAGTTTCCTTGTCTGTTAAAATAGGGGATAAACATATTACCTACCCATAGGGCTGCTGTATTAAATGAGATTAACACATGTTAATTTATGCTGCTATATTAAATGAGGTAACACATATTAAAGACTCATAATAATGAGTATGCTACCACAACTATTATTGTATTTTATAATTGTTATTCCTCAGACAAAGCAAATTTGTAAACGAGTATATGAAACAGATTTAGGAACTTGCATAAAGGTGGTTTGCTCCATTGATTTTTGTCTGCTCATTGGGAAAGTCTGCTAATCACCATGATTCAGTTCCTTAACAGAAATGTCTCTTATTTTATTCATCTATTCCTAAAGAAATGAAGTTTTTTGTTGTTGTTGTTTTGTTTGTCCTAGAAGGTTCAGAACACTTTCAGAACCTCATTTTTTTCTGGCAACACAAGGGTGTTATTTCATTGGATGAGCCTAAGTAAAAATTATGAAACGAATGACTGCCACATTTCATCTCTGTGTCCCTTTATGATTCCTTTATTGTCTCTCTTCTATCCCATTTTGTATCTCCTTATGAACCTACGCTCAGACTTCATGTGTCTGAGGACTGCACTATTGTGGTCATTCCTTTTGAAATTGAGGGCAATGATTTAACAAGCTATCTCACCAACACATCTGTAAATACATAGGGTTTTTTTCATTTAGAAAGACAAGGACAAGTAAGAGTATTGCTCAGTCAAAGGACTGACTCTCTAATGTGTACATTTCAGATGCTGCAATAACAGAGATTATTTAGGATGGGTGGTCTTTTACTCTTATGTATTTGGATACTTCTGAACCTAGTGTGGACCACCTCTATCTTCCGGTAATTTCCCATACACAATGAATTCAGAAGTAAGAGTGCAGGTCTTTCATACCAAATAAACAAAATAATCTTTTTTTTTAGGCAAATGTGGGCCCAGATGATGCTCCTTTTCCTTTCTACTCATTGAACATCTTTCCTACTATTAATATAAAGAAGAAATTTCAACTCATTATGTAAGCTGCTAAGTATAAATCTTTGGAAGGTATGGACAATTTTTTTTAATATATGACAAATATTTTTAAAAATAATTGTACCTAAATTAATTGGCTAAATATAACTATTAAAAGTTATATACTAGAGCTACAATCTCCTATTTCCCAGTCGTACGTAGGCTGTTTTTTTCTTAGTGTAGTTCATCTAAATATTAGAATGAACTTGCAGTCTTATTTCTCCTGGTGATAAAGGAAACATTCCAGGATTCAGAACAAAGTGAAACATGCATAACCAAATAACCAGAATATAATTCATATCCTTTGTGTTTTTATTTTAATAATGATTAAAAGTCTAACTAGTTACTTTTTAAAAATAGTTGTACAACTCCCCTCATATTCAGTATTTGCTGAAACAATGTACTGGAAGCCAAAGGAAACTTGATTATTTTCTGACTGAGGAAGAATGCACAGAAAGGGGTTTTTCATTTGTTTGTTTTAAATTCTTATTTTCAAGGAAATAAGCATGTAGAGTAGACTGGGCTATCGAAAGGAATCAAATATTTAAGTTAAACTTTAACACTTTTGAGAATGCATCTGTTATTTTAAAAATAATTTCTTAATAGGTGAAATTTATCACTGAACAATTTTATATGACACAAATTTTGTAATATCTTTCTCAATAAAAGTTACAATTTGGCCACATCTTATATGTTTCTTTGGGGTCCCATGAAAAGATTGCACTTAAAATAACTAAATTAGAAGCAGGCTTTGAATTAATTACTGCATGGAAACTCAAGGAAGGTCTTGTTCTTGTGCATAGTGATGCTCTGCTATGGGTCCAAAAGACGGAATAGGAGGATGGTTAATAACATTTATTAATAACTTACCAGGTTTCAGGGCTATGATATGTAATTTGTGAATACTGTTTCATTTATCTTCAAAAAATGTCTCAGTAATTTATTATTAACATTATTATACAGATGAGGAGACTAAGTCTCAGAGATAAGAAGTAATGCCCAAATCCCTAAGTTAGCAATGAGTAACTTTAAAAAAGTGGACACAGCATGTTGTCTGGTCAGACCCTGTTACTCTTGTCCATTCAAAAAATTGTTCTTTTATTCAGCAAACACATAGTGAGTTCTTACTGCGAATCTAGCATTCTACTACTAGGCTACAGATTTTTTTAAAATGGTAAGAGAATTCCAATTAAACAAGAAAGAGTAGGCACAAACTTTATTTTAGACCCATTAAAAGCCTAGTATAAAAGGCATAGGAGAAAAGACCACAGATATCAGATTAACAGCAGAATCTTTAAAGTTGAAAAAGAAAGACACTAGAAATAACTGACGTGGGCCTCACCTATTTCCATTCAACCAAGTTCCTAATTGTTAGAGATGTTTTGGAAACTAGAGTTTTTCACTCTTGGGACATTTTCTTTTGGCATTTATCTGACATTGTCTTCTCTCTCTCTCTCTTTTTTTTTTTTTTTTTTCTGCTCACTTTCTGGGACTCTTGTTTGTTAGAGGTTAAAACTCCTGAAATTGTTTTCTGACTTGACTTTTTTTTCTATTTTACTTCTAATTTCTAAAATAGTTCCTTAACTTTACCTTCAGACTTTTCAATTGTCTTTTTATTGGTGTTGTTTTGTATGTCAACACTCCTTTATTGTCTGTTTAAAATTTCTTTACTGTCAATAATTTCCAACCACTTTTGTTGATTTGCCGAATTGTCTTTTTGTAAAAACTAACATTTTAAATTATGAGTTTAATATTTTATCTTTCTGAGGATATTACTATAGATTACTGTTTTATTGATTTCTAGAGTCAGTTTATACATCTCTTAATTAATTAATTTACTTCCTTTCTTGTTAATTTCATAGTTGCGAGGAATATGTTGCGTGTGTGGCTATTCACTTTCAATCATTGCTCTCTTGAAACATTATCATGTTTCTCTTTCCTTAAATTTTAAATACATTGACATCCCTCACTAACTACACTAAAAACAAAGACAGAGATAAACCTTTACATATTTGGAAAAACATCTACATCTTTTTTTTTTCTTTTCCATTCACGAAGAGGGCTCTTCCTTTACATAGTCAGCAAGTGAAAAAGAAAGCTACAAGAGGTGAGGGCACAAATTCCCTGAGACAGCCAATTCATTGTGCAAGTTATAATTTACTCATGGGTTGAGCAGTTGCTATATGCCAGGCAATGTGCTGAGGGCTTTGCATTTATTATATCATTTAATCATGATTATAAACCAACAGTGCAAGTATTATCATCATTGGGAGATGAGGATACTGAGGCATGGTGAGGCTAAATAATTTATGCAATATTACCTGGGCAATACATGGCAGAGCAGGGATTCAATCTTGTCTCTGAATCAGTTAAGAGACAACACTCTTAACCCAACATGTAATACTGCCTTTATCTCACCAGAGAGTAAAAAGAAGCAAGTCCGAAGCCATAGTATTCTGAAAAGTAGACTTAAGAAAGAAAATTAAAAACTGAAATGTTTTCCTTTTTTAATGGAGCAGAAGTAATAATCAGAGGGACAATATAAGAGTTTATTAGAAACTCTGATTTATTGGTAATGAAGGTTGGCCTAAGTATGTTCCAATGTTTTCTTCTAATGTGCAAATGATATGAAATGGTAGTCAAACCTAAACAAAAATTATGTTAAAATAGATAAAACAGAGCTCAGCATAAAAAAACCTGAATATTATAAATCATAATTCCAAACTAGTAAATAAAACAATTTTGGAATGACACTACATTATTTTTATAAATGGTATTCCAAAAATGAACCAATATATAGAAATTTGCCTTCATTTTGTTTTATTGTTTCCAATTGCTAGGGTAACTGAGTTTTTTTTTAATGTTATTCTTATGGAACAGGATATATGACTGAAACTGAGCTCACATAAATACAGTACAGTCAGAAACACAGGAGAGTAAAAAAGAGCAAGGTGATGTTACACTGAGTGTTCAGTTTATAGAAACAAGATTGTGCTAGTGAAAAATGAAAGTTAACAATTAATTATAAAACTTGATATTGTCGGTAGCTCATTTTGAATGAAGAAAAATTTAACCGTAACTCCAAATGTCATAAAAGTGAGATTATTATAACTCTAAAACTCTTTCCAATAACTTTGGGGTTTTGTCCTCATCCACATCTCAGTATTAAAAAAACGACTCATCATTAATATTATTGATAAAGCTTGTATTTGAAGATATCAAAAATATTATCTATTAATATTACAAAAGTTCATGTTTTGGTATTCTAGCTTTAACTATATATACATATATAATTGTATATTATACATATTTACGTATATATGTACATACAAATGTAAATGCTGTCACTCATCTCACTGTTTTTTGTTTTGAAAAATATTTCCTTTTCAAGATTACTTATCCAAATATGTTTTGGGGTTCATTATGAAACCGGAGTTTTCCCTTATCCCCTTCGCAGGGTGTGTGACAGGCAGTGTGGCTTGCTTCTTCGGTGCCCCGCTGTTCAAACCCCTAGGGGGAGCATGCAGACAGGCAGGTCTTGGGGAGTGTTTTTTAGGCCCTGACACCACGGCACTGTCTAGGGTTGAGTGTTTACAGCTCCAGAAATCCCCATGGGTGTGTGTTACAGTGTGCTCTTTTAGCTTAGCTATCTGCAGGTGGCTTGTGTTAATCACCCACTTAGACCCTCTGCCTTATCACAAGGACAAAGAGCTTTCTGTATCTGGGGCTCTTGCCCTAGTATGCCAGAAAAAACACATCACACGTGGGCTTGGAGAATGAATGAGTACAGGGTTTTACTGAGTGGTGAAAGTAGCTCTCAGCCTACGGATGGGGAGCCACAAGAGGGATGGAGTGGAAAGATGGTCTTCTTGGAGTCACGCCCCTCAGTGGCTGGGTTCTCCTCCAACTGCCTTTGGCTAAATTTCCCTGCGTCTGTGTTGTTCCACCATCGATGGCCTGCCAGCGTCTGTCGTTGTGTTCTTCTCCATGTGTGTTCCTCTCAATGTCCTGCCACTTGCGTGTGTGCCGGATAGTGTTGGGAAAGGCACAGGATTGAGGGTTGGGGTTGCGGGGGGAGGGGCGTGGCAGGCCATAGTTGTCTTGGAAAACGCAACATTTGAGTGCAAAAACAGGAGTGCCTGTCCTCACTTACGTCCGTGGGCACAGGCCTGAGGGCGGAGCCCTCTCCAGGGACCCTACCCTTCTCTACCCAGTACTTCCCTGCCCCCATCTCATATCATTTACTTTTTCCAATTAATAGAAATTTTAAAAATATCTGTTTTTATTTCAAATACGGTAAATTTCAGTAGACATAATCTATGTTTAAAAATCTCTTTGTGATCCTCGGAAATTCTTAAGAGTGTAAAGGGTTTCTAAAGTCAAAAAATTTGAAAACTTACTGAAACACCAGGGCTTTGGTTTAGGTCCTGCTGCTCACTACACAGAAGGCGAATGACTTTGAGATGAGGAGTATTGCAGACCATTAGTACTGCCAAGGAAGAAGACTTTAATCAGGTGCTGTAGCTGAGGAAATGGGAGCTCAGTCTCAAATCCATCTGCTTGATGGACTAAAATTAGGAGTTTATTTAGCAAGGAAGAAATGTAACAATGTAAGGGAAACAGGAACTCTGGCGGCCTAAGGAAGCAATCATGATGAATGAGGGGCCTGGTGTTTCATTTTGTGGATGCCATGATCTGGTCAGTTTCAGTTCTTTGGTACTTTTTGAGAAGCCTAGGGATGGAAGCAACTCAGACAAAACGAATATAAGTTTCAAGCTTTAAGACCAGAAAGGATGATTTCTATATTTATACAAAAAACAAAACTACGTGTGAGACTATTGGGTTGGTTTCAAAACCACTAGACAACAATATAAAGGAAGGGTCTAGAGAAGAAAAAGAAGGAGAAGGAGAGAAGAAGGAGAAGGAAGGAAAAACAATCTACAGAAGTCCTGATTCTAAGTTTTTTTTTTTTTTTAATATATATCTTCTAAGGTTTATATATATATGTATATATATATATATATATATATATATATGCAGAGATGGCAGAGATGGATGGATGGATGGATGGATAGATAGATAGACAGATCATTATAGGATTTTACATGGGCCATAGAGAATTATTTCTTTATATTTAATAATAGTGATTTGCTGGTAATAGGAGTGTTTAGAATACCGGTGTTTGGACATTTGGTTTATTTTAAAGCTATAGTCTGATAAAATACCGGAAATAGCTATTTTTAGTGTTATAAAGGAAAGTGCTAAGATATGGTTTAAAAATTAAACAGAGTACTGAACCCTCAACTGAAGTCATCTGGTGCTTAAATAGCTGTTACTTTGAGCAAACGATTTGAATGTCTGTAAGCCTCAATTTTCTAATTGGCAAAGTGAGATGTATAATATCAGTTTTATAAAGTGTTTTGTAAATTAATGAGATAAAGTGTGATAAATGCCCAGAATGGTTCTGAATACATAGGAGGCACATAAAAGCCTGCATCCTATGGCACCTGACAGTGTGGTCAGCATTCTTGTAGTTACATTTTGCCACTTTAAAATGAGATGGCACAAATTGTAAAGCCAAACTAATATTTAGCTTCAAATATATGCCTCTGATACTTACTAGCTGTGTGACATTGAGTAGCTTACTTAAACTCTCAGCATCTCAATATTCATATGTGCAAAAAAGATAATAATAGCCACTTCATACAATTGTGCAGAAGAAAAATGAGTTAATATTAGTAAAGCTCTTGGAATAGTGTCTGGTATATTATAAAAACTATAAAAAAAGTGTTTGTTAAATACAATTATTCATTTTCTAACTCTTATGCATAAACTATTGATGCTCAAAGTATCCAATTATATCAAAAGTTTCTTCTTTTTATCAACTCTATACCTTTCTTTATATTATTCAGTCCAGTGGTTTTCAAATTTTTTAGCTTTAGGATCCCTTTACACTCTTAAGAATTACTGAGGCCCACAAAGAGCCTTTTAAACATGGATTATATCTATTGAGATTTACTGTATTTGAAGTTAAAGCAGATGGTTTTTAAATTATTTTATTAATTAATTGGAATAAATAATGAACCCAAAATATGTTTGGATAAGTAATTTTGTAAAAGAAATATATTTTTCAAAACAAAAATAGTGAGAAGAGTGATAATGTTTACATTTTCACTTATTACTTGTCTTATTAGAAGACAGAATCTCAAATCTCCATCTTCATCTAATCTATGGCAAATATGTAATTTTGGTTGAAGTATATGAATAAAATCTGGCCTCACCAAAAATGTGTTGGAATGGAAAAAAATTTAATAGCCTCTCCAAATAATTATGAATGTTCTTCTTTGATAACTCACCAAAATTGACAAAGGGTAGTTTTTGAAAGCTTAGTTACAATGTGCAATTTGAATCCATATCTAATGTTGTTAGATTTAAATACACAAATTTTTCTGGTATTTTGAATGGAACTTTAATAAATGCAAAATTTTATAATGCCCCACACTAGCCATTTGTAAAATACTGACTTGTGTGAGTTTTTCAATGATATATTTCATTATACAGAATCAAAAATTATATTTATTATCATCACTAACAATCTCATCAGGAAAGTCCTTAAGTATTGGGAAGCTTTTAAGTTTGCAGTGGAGGATAAAAGCTTCCACAAATTCTAATTTTCACTTGAAATCTCAAATTTTATCATTGACAACAAATACTGTCAATTCTTTTCCTTAAAGTGACAGGCTTACTTCATTAATTCTTGACGAAATGTCCACCAAATATCCACATATCCAAATCTGAACAACCATAGTTTTTCCTGTCAATCTTTTTTTAAGTAAAACTTATTTCCCTTCAAAAAGCAGCTAGTTTAGCTTTCAACTCAATCTCAAGAGAACATTTCCTAGCGACAATCATCACACTCCACTTTACCCATATTTCCCATTTTATCAAACAGAATATTGAAAAGATATGTACTCAGGATGGAGAGTTAATAAAAATGATAATTTTTAATGTTTCACCAAAGACATTCTTAAGTGAAATTGACTGACTTCTATTTTCCTTTTCTTTTTTTTTTTTTTTTTGGAGATGGAGTTTCGCTCTTGTTGCCCAGGCTGAAGTGCAATGGCGTGATCTCGGCTCACTGCAACCTCTGCCTCCCAGGTTCAAGTGATTCTCCTGCCTCAGTCTACCGAGTAGCTGGGACTACGGGCACCTGCCACCACGCCCAGCTAATTTTTTGTATTTTTAGTAGAGATGGGATTTCCCCATGTTGGCCAGGCTGGTCTTGAACTCCTGACCTCAGATGATCCACAAGCCTCAGCCTCCCGAAGTGCTGGGATTACAGGCCTGAGCCACCACGACCGGCCTGACTTCTATTTTCTTACCATGAGTGAGTGGCATATAGAATACAATGACGGCAAGTACAGAGTTCATTACCACTACCACTACCCTGATTTGTGCTAAGGGGCCAGCTGTTATACCCCCATTGTTTTTTGTTAAATACTAACTTTATTGAGTTATAATCTACATACCAAAAAATTGATATTTTTAAAGTGTACAGTTCAGTGATTTTTAGTATATCCACAAAGTGTGCATTCATCTTCACTATCAAATTCTAGAAAAATTCATCCCTCCAAAAGAAGTTCTATATCCACTAGCAGTCACTCCCTATTCACCTTTTCATGCAGGCTCTGGAAACCACTATTCTTGTTTCTCTATGGATTCATCTATTCTGGTTTTATAAAAATGGAATCATAGGATATGTGGTCTTTTGCATCTGGCTTCTTTCACTTATAATATTTTCAGGGTTTATTCATGTTGCAGAATGTATTATTGCCAAATAATATTTTTACTAAATAATTCTTACTGATAAATAATATCATGTAGATATATGACATTATATAGATAATATGACATTTTGTTCATTCATTCATCAGTTGTTGAACATTTGTCTTTTTTCCACTTTTTGGCTTCTATAAATAATGTCAATACAAACTTTCATGTACAAGATTTTTGGGGACATGTTTTATTTTTCTTAGGTGTAGAATGAAGACTGGATTGGAATTGTTGGGTCACATGATAACTCTCTTTTAATCTTTTGAGGAACTGCCAGAGTGTTTTCCAAAGTGATTGCACAATTTTACACTACTACCAGCAGTGTATGAAGCGTGCAATTTCTTTATACTTCTCATTATCTGTCTTTTTTATTTTTATTTTTTATTTTTTTAACAACTGGTAATCAATTTATTAAAATAATTGACTTAAGCATCTGCAATAGTGACTTTCACCTCAACTTCTGGCTCAATACTGATGGAAGTAATCTGCTTAACAATCTCAGAAGGACTGTGCAAGTCAATGAGTCGCTTGTGGATTCTCATCTGGAAACGATCCCATGTCTTAGAACCTTCACCACAAGGAGTTTTTCTTGTAGTGATTCTTAGAGTCTTGGTAGGCATTCGAACTGGTCCTTTCACTTTCAGGTTCTTTTCCTTTGCGCCTCTGATCAAGCCAGCACACACCTTTTCCAGGGATTTAACGTTGCGGCTTGTTAGGGTGATTCGAATTCGGTGAATTGCCACCTCCGCCTCCACGGGTGTTTTTCCAGTATCCTTAAAAGCCATGGCTGCTGCGCGGCTTCCTGACAGACTTGTTCCTCGGCGACAGCGAACAGCGGTGAGTCAGGAGCAGGAGCGTGCGATCCGCAGATCCGCAGGTCCTACGACCGCGTCTTCCTCAGAAAAGTATCTGTCTTCCTTATTACAGCCATTTTAGCATGTGTCAAGTGTCATCTCACTGCAGTTTTGATTTGCATTTCTCTAATGTCTAATTATGAGGGGCATCTTTTTATGTGACTTGTGGCCATTTTAATATTTTCTTGGAAAAATGTCTACTAGCATTCTTTCCTCGATTTTTAATTGGATTGCCTTTTCATTATTGAGTTGTAAGAGTTCTTTATATATTTGGAGTACTACATTCTTAACAGATACATGATTTGCAAATATTTTCTTCCATTCTGTGAGATGTTACTACACTTTCATGATGATGTAATTGAAGCATAAAAGTTTTTAATTTTGATGAAGTCCAGTTCATCTATTTTCACTTTTGTCACTTACGCTTTTTTTTGTCCTGTCTGAGAAGCTATTGCTCAATCCGAGGCTGGAAGGATTTATTCTTATGATTTCTTCTTGGGGTCTTATATTTTTAACTTTTACATTTAGGTCTTTCATCTATTTTGGGTTTATTTTTATGTATGATGTGAGGGAAGTATCCAGCTCTTTTGCATGTGGATATTCAGTTTTCCCAACACCGTTTGTTGAAAAGACTGTTCTTTCCTCATTGAATTGTTTTGGCACCCTTATCTAAAATTAAGTGACCATAAATATTTCTTTATAGACTCTCAATTTTATTCCATTGCTCTATATCTATGCTTATGCCAGTACCACACTGTAATGTTTACTATAGATTTGTAGTAAGTACTGAAATTAGGAATTGTGAGTGCCTCAACTATGATTTTCCTCTTCAAGATTATTTTAGCTATTCAGTGTCACATGCAATTCTATATGAATTTTAGGATTGGTTGCGTCAGTTTATGCTTAGAAAAAAGCAGCTGAAGTTTTGGTAGAAATTGCATCGACCCTACAGGACAATTTGGAAAATACTACTGTCTCTTCAATATTAAGCTTTCTCATCCATGAACATGGGATGTCCCTCCATTTATTTAGTTCTTTTTTTCTTAACACTGTCTTACTATTTTCAGTGTATGTCTTACACCTCTTTTATTAAATTTATTCCTTAGTATTTTATTCTCCTTGACCCTATTATAAATCAAATTGGTTTTTAAATATCATTTATAGAGTATTCATTACTAGTATATAGAAATAAAATTGAATTTTTGTATATTGGTATTCTACCCTGCAACCTTGCTTAGCTTGCTTATCAGCTCTAATAGATTTTGGGGGATTCCTTAGCATTTCCTATATACAAGATCAGGTCATTTGAAAATAGTTTTACTTCTTCCTGTCCAATCTGGATTCCTTTTGTTTCTCTTTCTTGCCTAATTGCCTTGACTATGTCCTCCTGTACAGTGTTGAACAGAAGTGATGAAAACAAACGTTTTGTTTTATTTTAGGGGAAGAACATTCAGTTTCTCAACATTAAGTATGATGTTAGCTCTCCTCACACTGTTTCTAGGGCAAATATCAACATGATTAAAGGGGCACATATCTTTGTATTATTATAAAATTAACTTTCACCTCATAGAATGCCTGACAAGTATCCTGTAGCTCCACATAGATTTATATACCTCACTTTGACAATCTCTATTTTAAGACATTGGGATGGAACTTAAAATTTTTCTCTGTATCCTGCATCCAGCCATGACCTACAAGTTTTCAGAATACATAGAGGTGACCTGTCTTATACTACACTCCATCTGGCACTACAACTATTTAATTTCCCCAACTCCAATAATTTTACCTACATCTATGACCTTTATTCTTACAGATATTTCCTGGATTTTTGGCATTGTCTTAATCTGCAGTATTCCTAAAATCTTAATCACTTGCCCATTCTCAGAACATAACTTTTTATTCTTCCATCCTCCTTACCCTCTCATTCTCAAGATTCCTGATTTTCAGCCTCATAGCAACCTCCAATTCAATATTTGTCCGATTTCACCCAGACTGCCAGTATCTTCTTTGCCTCTGTTCTAAACATAGTCAGTACCCGGCTGTTGATACCTTCAACAAATCTCCACAGCAGCCTTAGCACCCTTGCTTTCCTTCTGCACTAATCCTATTGTACGTGAGTTCAGGTTTGTTCCAGCAATCCATCATATCCATGGCTAACCCCAGGCTTTTTTGGTTCGGGGTGGCAGGAAGGTGAAAAATGAATGCTGAATGCCTAGAGTTGACATCTCCAGATCTGCAGGTTCTGAGTTGGTTCTTTTATTTAACCAGGTACCTTCTGTCATTTCCTTTCACCATTTTTAAGTTGCCTATCCAACTTCTACCTTCTTTTCTTTTAGCAAATGATTTTAATTCTCATTTTACTGAAAGTTTGTAGTGACGTAACTTCCCAATTTCTTGCCATACCACTCTCCCCTTTCTTTTTTTGCTTCAGGTGAGCCCTCTCTCTTCCAGTCAATTCTATAACTGTGCTCTTAATATCAATCTCTTGTAATTTTCTCTCAGAACTTGGTTACTTTTGCATTCGGTATTTATGGTTTAAAAAAAAGTACGTAAGTGTAGAAAACTATCACTACCACATAGTAAAACATATAATAAAGCTTTAGTAATTAAAAGAATATGGTATTTATGAATAAATATGTAAACAAACTAAAGAAAAAGAATGAGAAGTAAATATGCAGAACAAAATTTACATATAGGAATTGAAATTTATGATAAAGATGATTATTTAAACCAGTAGGAGAAATAATGAATTATTCAATAAATTGTACTGAAACAGCTACCTGATATTTTACCTATAATTTAAAACACAGAAGCCATATAATAAAAGATTAATAGATTATATTACCCTAAAAAAATCAACTTCGGCATGGCAAAATTTTTTTAAATGAATTTTTAAAACATTATAAAAGCTAAATGGCAAATGGGGAAATATTTACATCACATGGATATGATATTTTAATTTGTGTTTTCCTAGTAGCAAATAATATTAAAGATGTTTTCATGTCTACTTTTCCATCCACATTTCCTTTGGTTAAAAAAAAGTCTGCTCGGGAGGGGGGAGGAGGGAGGGCTTGCATTGGGGAGTTATACAAGATATAAATGATGAATTGATGGGTGCTGACGAGTTGATGGGTGCAGCACACCAACATGGCATAAGTATACATATGTAACAAACCTGCACGTTATGCACATGTACCCTAGAACTTAAAGTATAATAAAAAAAAAAAAAAAAAAAAAAGTAAAGAAAAAAAAAAAAAGTCTGCTCAAATTTTTTTGCCATTTTTTTGGGTGAAGATGAGAATGATACTTGTTTTCTCATCATTTAGTTGTGTTATTCATATTTTCTAGATTCAAATTCTTTACCTAATATATATTTGCAAAGATTGTTTACCAGTCTGTGTGTCTTTTCACTTTCCGAAGTGTCTTCTGAAACATAAAAACTATTAATTTTGAAGTTTAATTATTTCTAATTTCATGCTTCATACTTTGTCATAGTTAAGACATACTTGCCAAGCACTTACACTAAGCTTTATTCTCATGAGTTATTCTAGAAGCCTGTAGTTTTAGTTCTTAAATTTTATTCTCTGATCCATTTGAGTTAATTTTTATAAACAGTGTGAAGTAAAGGTCAAGGTACATATTTTTTTAATAGGACTATCCAATGATCCTAGCATAATTTGTAAGAAGTTTATTTTCCCCATTGAATCGCCTTGGCATATTTATTATAAAACAATTGAACGTACATATGTGGATCTGTTGCTGTACTCTCTTTTGTCTACCAATCTATCTTTACATCAATACTACATTATTTTGATTGATGTAGCTTTACAATAAGCTTTGAAATCAGGCAGTGTTTGATTCCCAACTTTGTTCTTTTTCAAAGATGTTTTATCTATTTTACATCCTTTTATGTTTATATATGTGTGTCTTCTAAAATTTCTTTCTCTTTGGATAGATATCCAGTAGTAGGATTGCTGGTTCAAATGATAGTTCTATTTTTAGTTCTTCAAAAAATCTCCATACTGTTTTCTGTAGGGGTTGTACCAATTTACATTCCCACCAGCAGCGTATAAGTGTTCTATTTTCTCCACATTCTTGCCAACATCTGTTATTTTTGTCTTTTTAGTAATAGCCATTCTGATTCGGGTAAGATGATAACTCATTGTGGTTTTGATTTGCATTTCTCTGACAATTAGTGATGCTGAATTTTTTTTTTCATCACTGATTGGCCATTTGTATATTTTCTTTTGGAAAATATCTATTCATGTCCTTTAGTCATTTTTTAATAGGATTATTTGTTTCTTGTTGTAGAGTTGAGTTCCTTGCATATTCTGAATATGAGTTCCCTAATAGATGAAGTTTGTAAATATGTTCTTCCATTCAACAGGTTGCCTCTTCGCACTGTTGATTATTTCTTTTGCTGTGTAGAGACTTTTAAGTGTAAATCTCATTTATCTATTTTTGTTTTTTTGCCTCTGCTTTTGAGGTCTTAGTCATAAATTCTGTGCCTAGACTATTGTCCAGAAGAGTTTCCTTGGGTTTCTTTCTCAAATTTTTATAGTTTCTATATAGTTTATAGTGTTTGATCAATCCACCTTGAATTAATTTTTGTCTATGGTGGGAGACATACTTTGTTATAGAATGTAAGATTAATTCTTCTGCATATGCCTATCCAATTTTCCCAGTACTATGTATTGAAAAGGGTGTTCGTTTCCCAATGTATGTTCTTGTTGGCTTTGTCAAATATCAGTTGTCTGTAAATATGTAGTTTTATTTCTGGGTTACCTGTTCTGTTCTATTCTGTTCCATTGATCTATATGTCTGTTTTAATACTCTTATAATGTTGTTTTGGTTATAATGGCCTTGTAATATAATTTTCAGTCAGGTAATGTGACACCTCCAGCTTCTTCCCCCCTCAGGATTGCTTTGGATATTTGGGCTCTTTTTTGGTTCCATGTGAATTTTAGCATTTTTTTTCCTAATTCTGTGAAAAATAACAGTATTTTAAAGGGATTGCATTGAATCTACTCATTGCTTTGGACTGTGTGGTCATTTTAATTTTTTTGTTCCAATACAGGAGCATGAAAGATTTTTCTACTCATTGATATCATCTTCAATTTCTTTCATCAATGCATGGTAGTTTTCTTTGTAGAGATCTTTCACCTCCATGGTTAAATGTATTGTGCATTTTTTTTTGTTTTGTTTTGTTTTTTTGGGGGGACAGAGTCCTGCTTTGTTGCCCAGGCTGGAGTGCAGTGGCATGATCTCGGCTCACTGTTAGCTCTGTCTCCTGGGTTCATGCCATTCTCCTGCCTCAGCCTCCCGAGTAGCTGGAACCACAGGCGCCCGCCACCACGCCTGGCTAATTTTTTGTATTTTCAGTAGAGATGGGGTTTCACCGTGTTAGCCAGGATGGTCTCGATCTCCTGACCTCGTGATCCACCCTCCTGGGCCTCCCAAAGTGCTGGGATTACAGGCGTGAGCCACCGCGCCCGGCCTGTATTCTGCATTTTTTTATTTTTATTTTTTCTGTAGCTATGGTAAATGGAATTGCCTTTTTGATGCCTTTCTCAGCTAAATCATTATTTGGTTATAGAAATAGTACTGATTTTTAACTTTGATTTTGTATCCTGAAACTTTACTGAATTAACTTTTTAAATCTAAGAGGTTTTGGTGGAGTCTTTAGGTTTTTGTAGATATAAGATCATGTAATCAACAAATGGAGAAATTTGACTTCCTCTTTTCCAATTTGGATGTCTTTTATTTCTTTCCCTTGCCTGATTGACTTGGCTATGACTTCCATTGCTGTATTGAATAAGCATGGTGAAAGTGAGGATTCTTGTGTTCCAGTTCTTGGAGGAAATGCTTTTGACTTTTCCACATTAAGTGTGAAGTTAGGTGTGGGTTTGTTATATATAGCCTTTATTATTTTGAGGTATATTTCCTCTACGCCTAGTTTGTTGAGGGTTTTTATCATGAATGGTTGTCAAACATTATCAAATGCTTTTCCTGCATCTATTGACATAATCATCTGGTTTTATCCTTGATTCCGTTTATGTAGTAATATATAATATTTATTGATTTGTGTATGTTGAGCCATCTTTGCATCCCTGAAATAAAACCCATTTGTTCATAGTGTGTTATCTTTTTAATGTTCTGTTAGATTTGATTTGCTGGTATTTTGTTGAAGATTTTTGCATTTATGTCCATCAGGGATATTGGCCTATAGTATTTTTTTTTTATTTTTATTGTGGTGTCTTTGTCTGGTTTAGTATTACGATGATACTGGCCTTGTAGGATGAATTAGGGAAAATTCCTTAATGTGATTTTTTTGCAATAGTTTCAGGAGAATTCGTATTAGTTCTTCTTTATACTTTTGGTAGAACTCAACTGTGAAATCTGTCTGGTCCTGGGATTTTCTTTGTTAGGCGATTCTTTATTACTGAATCAATCATGCTATTGTTATTGGTCTGTTTAGGTTTTCTATGTGTTCCTGGTTTAATCTTGGGAGACTGCAAGTTTTGAATTTATCCATTACCTCTAGGTTTTCTGTTTTGGGGTATATAGTTCTGTTCATCAGAGTCGCTGATGATCTTTTGTATTTCATTGATATCAGTTGTAACGTACCCTTTTGGTATCTAATTTGTTTATTTTGATTTTCTTTTTTTATTAGTCTCGTGAGTGGTTTATCAATTTTATCTTTTTGAAGAAACAATTTCTTCATGTCACTGATCCCTTGTATTGTTTTTTAGTCTCTACTTAAAATACGAGATCCCTCGTATTATTATTTAGTTCTTCTCTGATCTTTGTTATTTCTTTTCATCTGCGAATGTGGGGTTTGGTTTGTTCTTGCTTTTCAAGTTCCTTAATGTATATTGTTAGATTGCTAATTTGTAATCTTTCTACTTTCTAGATGTAGGCATTTAATACTATAAAATTCCATTATCACGGCCTTTGCTGTTTCCTAGAGGTTTCCTTAAGTTGTGTTTCCGTTTTCTTTTGTTTCAAAAAATTATTTCACTTTGATTTCTTTATTGAACCAATGACCATTCAGGAGCATGTTTTTTAATTTTCATGTATTTGTATAGTGTTCAAAGTTCCTCTAGAAATGAAATTTCTAATTGTGTTCCACTGTGGTCTAAGGAGATAATATGATTTCATTTTTTGAAAACTTTGTTGACACTTGTTTTGTGGCCTAACATATTATCTGTAGTGGTGCCATTGTATTATTATTTGCTTTTTCCTTCGTGTGACTGCTGTACCAGTAAGTTTTGTACTTTCGGATGTTTTCATGATAGTAAATATCATCCTTTTGCTTCCAAGTTTAGAACATCTTTGGGCATTTCTTGGAGAGCTAGTCAAATGTAGATGAATGTTTTAGCATTTGCTTGCCTGGAAAAGACTATTTCTCCTTTTTTTATGATGGTTAATCTTGCTATATGTAGTATTCTTGGCTACCAGGGTTTTTTTTTTTTTTTTTCTTCTTTCAGCACTTTGACTGTATCATTCCATTCTCGTCTGGCCTACAGAGTTTCTGCCGTGAAGTCTATTAATCTGATGAGTTTTATTTTATAGTGACTAGATATTTTTCTCTTGCTGTTTTTAAAATTCACTCTTCACTTTGACTTTAGACAGCTTGATTATAACATGCAATGGTGAAGACCTTTTTGCATTGTATTTGTTTGGAAATCATTAAGCCTCCTGTATCTGGATGTCTAAATCTCTGCTAGGCTTGAGTATTTTTCAACTATTATTTTGTTAAATAGGTTTTCTAAACCTTTTGATCGCTCTGCTTTCAAAGTTACCAATAATTTGACTCTTTAATTGCTTTATGGTGTCCCAAACTTCCCAAAGACTTTGTTCATTATTTTTAGTCTTTTTTCTTTATGTGTGTCTGATGGGTCATTTCAAAAGACCCATTTTCAAGTTCCAAAATTCTTCTGCTTGATCCAGCTTATTGTTGAAGCTTTTGAATGTATTTGATGCTTTTAAAGTGAATTATTCACTTGCAAGATTTCTTTTTTTAATATCAGTCTCCTTGGTAAGTTTTTTTCATATCCTGAATTATTTTTCTGAGATATTTGTGTTGGTTTTTATACTTCTCTTACATTTCACTGAGCTTCAAAATCAATTATTTTGAATTGAATTCTTTATCTGGGATTTCAAGATTTTCTTTTTGGTTAAGGTTTATTGCTAGAGAATTATTATGCTTTGGTAATGTCATATTCCCTTGTTTTTTCAGGTTTCCTGTGTTTTTATATTGATACCTGGACATCTGATGTAACAGTTGCTTGTTCCTATTTTTGAGCTTTCATTGTAAAGGAGATGTTTTGCTGAAGGTATGTCTGTGATGTTGGCTGGGGAGGGCTCTTTGGCTTTGCTTGTGGATACATACAGTACTAAAAGCTCTCTATGATTTCTTTGGCTATAAATAGTATTAGCAGTGTCTGTGGGTTTTTTGGTGTGTTAGGGTGTGGTTTTTATAGGAGGCTTTGTTGAAGTTGTGCTTGGGACTAGAATGCCAGTTGGGCCTATCTTCAGGCTTCAGTGGTAGTGATGATGGAGTAGGCATATCTATCCTTATGCCCTGGGGTGGGACTTGTATTGGCAGTTGCAGGCAGTCCAATTCTTGGATTTCTGGGAGGTTTACTCAGATGCTGGTTGTGATAGTGATAGACTAGGTGAGTAAGTGGGCTCTTGAGTTTCTGGGTGGCCAGTTTGTCATAGGTGATAGTGGAAACAGTGGTGAGATGCTCTTCTGGGTCCCAAGTGCTGTGCAGTTGTGTTGGCAGGGTTGTGATGGTCTGTGAAGGCCAGCTTCCAAGCCAACAGGTGGCAATTACAGGAGGTGCCCACTGAGGTGGTGGCAAAAGGGTGTTTAGGTCCAACCTCTATCCCTTGAGAGGAGTGCTCAGGTGCCCAGGTAGTGAGTGGTGTTGTACAATATACAAGACTCCAGACGATATCTCTATCTTAGTGGGAGGAGAGCAAAACTGGGGAAAGCCACACTGGGCAGGCTTACTCTGAGGCTTCCCAATGGCAAGTACATGCACCAGCCATGATAGGCAGGGGCAAGGTGACCATCACGCTCCCCGTGGAATGCTTATGTAAGGGGCAGAAACTGCCTTGCCCATCCTGTCATGGGGAGTGTGAGGTTGGTCACTGAGGCCACAACCTTGGCCAACAGGTGGGAGACACACATTCCTCTCACACCCCATTCCTACTGGGGCTCGCTCCCCTGTCCTGGCTGTTGCAGCAGACCCAGCTGGCCCATCAAATCTGGTACTCCATGTCTAGCCTATAACTCACCTCTGGGCTGTAGGAGCACCCAGCCAGCTCAGACCAAGTCTCCATGGCAACTGACATCCCACTCAAGTCCCAGTGACACTGCCTGCTTTCCAGCATTGGCAGTCATGACATCTTGCTGTAACCACTTAGGTTTCAGAAAGGGTGCAGGTCACAGAGCAAGCTCCCTCCCTGGAGCAGTTCCTTCTGAGCCTCTCAGCTCCCTAATATTGTATGATTCCCCAGGTGGAAACATAGACCACAAAAATACTTTCACTCACCCTCTCCTTGCACTAGGGAGTTACTACTAGCTCCCTGCTGGTCCCAGCCAAGCAGCTTCCTCTTTTCCCTCTCTTTCCTAGTTTTTGATGTTTCCTGTCACTTTTCTGTTGAACACTCATGTTCTCTCTTGAAAAAAGAATTCGAAGTATGATTGTCTTCACACTATTTTGGTTTTCTTTCTTTTTTTTTTTTATTATACTTAAATTTCTAGGGTACATGTGCATAACGTGCAGGTTTGTTACATATGTATACTAGTGCCATGTTGGTGTGCTGCACCCATCAACTCGTCAGCACCCATCAATTCATTCTTTATATCATGTATAACTCCCAATGCAATTCCTCCCCCCTGCCCCCTCCCCATGATAGGCCCCGGTGTGTGATGTTCCCCTTCCCGAGTCCAAGTGATCTCATTGTTCAATTCCCACCTATGAGTGAGAACATGCGGTGTTTGGTTTTCAGTTCTTGTGACAGTTTGCTAAGAATGATGGTTTCCAGCTGCATCCATGTCCCTACAAAGGACGCAAACTCATCCTTTTTTATGGCTGCATAATATTCCATGGTGTATATGTGCCACATTTTCTTAATCCAGTCTGTCACAGATGGACATTTGGGTTGATTCCAAGTCTTTGCTATTGTGAATAGTGCTGCAATAAACATACGTGTGCATATGTCTTTGTAGTAGAATAATTTATAATCCTTTGGGTATATACCCAGTAGTGGGATGGCTGGGTCATATGGTACATCTAGTTCTAGATCCTTGAGGAATTGCCATACTGTTTTCCATAATGGTTGAACTAGTTTACAATCCCACCAACAGTGTAAAAGTGTTCCTATTTCTCCACATCCTCTCCAACAACTGTTGTTTCCTGATTTTTTAATGATTGCCATTCTAACTGGTGTGAGATGGTATCTCATTGTGGTTTTGATTTGCATTTCTCTGATGGCCAGTGATGATGAGCATTTTTTCATGTGTCTGTTGGCTGTATGAATGTCTTCTTTTGAGAAATGTCTGTTCATATCCTTTGCCCACTTTTTGATGGGGTTGTTTGTTTTTTTCTTGTATATTTGTTTGAGTTCTTTGTAGATTCTGGATATTAGCCCTTTGTCAGATGAGTAGATTGCAAAAATTTTCTCCCATTCTGTAGGTTGCCTGTTCACTCTGATGGTAGTTTCTTTTGCTGTGCAGAAGCTCTTTAGTTTAATTAGATCCCATTTGTCAATTTTGGCTTTAGCTGCCATTGCTTTTGGTGTTTTAGACATGAAGTCCTTGCCCATGCCTATGTCCTGAATGGTACTACCTAGATTTTCTTCTAGGGTTTTTATGGTATTAGGTCTAACATTTAAGTCTCTAATCCATCTTGAATTAATCTTCGTATAAGGAGTAAGGAAAGGATCCAGTTTCAGCTTTCTACTTATGGCTAGGCAATATTCCCAGCACCATTTATTAAATAGGGAATCCTTTCCCCATTTCTTGTTCCTCTCAGGTTTGTCAAAGATCAGATGGCTGTAGATGTGTGGTATTATTTCTGAGGACTCTGTTCTGTTCCATTGGTCTATATCTTTGTTTTGGTACCAGTACCATGCTGTTGTGGTTACTGTAGCCTTGTAGTATAGTTTGAAGTCAGGTAGCGTGACGCCTCCAGCTTTGTCCTTTTGACTTAGGATTGTCTTGGCAATGCGGGCTCTTTTTTGGTTCCATATGAACTTTAAAGCAGTTTTTTCCAATTCTGTGAAGAAACTCATTGGTAGCTTGATGGGGATGGCATTGAATCTATAAATAACCTTGGGCAGTATGGGCATTTTCATGATATTGATTCTTCCTATCCATGAGCATGGTATGTTCTTCCATTTCTTAGTGTCCTCTTTTATTTCACTGAGCAGTGGTTTGTAGTTCTCCTTGAAGAGGTCCTTTACATCCCTTGTAAGTTGGATTCCTAGGTATTTGATTCTCTTTGAAGCAATTGTGAATGGAAGTTCATTCATGATTTGGTTCTCTGTTTGTCTGTTACTGGTGTATAAGAATGCTTGTGATTTTTGCACATTAATTTTGTATCCTGAGACTTTGTTGAAGTTGCTTATCAGCTTAAGGAGATTTTGGGCTGAGACAATGGGGTTTTCTAAATATACAATCATGTCATCTGCAAACAGGGACAATTTGACTTCTTCTTTTCCTAACTGAATACCCTTGATTTCTTTCTCTTGCCTGATTGCCCTAGCCAGAACTTCCAACACTATGTTGAATAGGCAGTGGTGAGAGAGGGCATCCCTGTCTTGTGCCAGTTTTCAAAGGGAATTTTTCCAGTTTTTGCCCATCCAGTATGATATTAGCTGTGGGTTTGTCATAAATAGCTCTTATTATTTTGAGATACGTTCCATCAATACCGAATTTATTGAGCGTTTTTAGCATGAAGGGCTGTTGAATTTTGTCAAAAGCCTTTTCTGCATCTATTGAGATAATCATGTAGTTCTTGTCTTTGGTTCTGTTTATATGCTAGATTAGGTTTATTGATTTGAGAATGTTGAACCAGCCTTGCATCCCAGGGATGAAGCCCACTTGATCATGGTGGATAAGCTTTTTGATGTGCTGCTGAATCCGGTTTGCCAGTATTTTATTGAGGATTTTTGCACCGATGTTCATCAGGGATATTGGTCTAAAATTCTCTTTTTTTGTTGTGTCTCTGCCAGGCTTTGGTATCAGGATGATGTTGGCATCATAAAATGAGTTAGGGAGGATTCCCTCTTTTTCTATTGATTGGAATAGTTTCAGAAGGAATGGTACCAGCTCCTCCTTGTACCTCTGGTAGAATTCAGCTGTGAATCCATCTGGTCCTGGACTTTTTTTGGTGGGTAGGCTATTAATTATTGCCTCAATTTCAGAGCCTGCTATTGGTCTATTCAGGGATTCAACTTCTTCCTGGTTTAGTCTTGGGAGAGTGTAAGTGTCCAGGAAATTATCCATTTCTTCTAGATATTCTAGTTGATTTGCGTAGAGGTGTTTATAGTATTCTCTGATGGTAGTTTGTATTTCTGTGGGGTCGGTGGTGATATCCCCTTTATCATTTTTTATTGCGTCTATTTGATTCCTCTCTCTTTTCTTCTTTATTAGTCTTGCTAGCGGTCTGTCAATTTTGTTGATCTTTTCAAAAAACCAACTCCTGGATTCATTGATTTTTTGGAGGGTTTTTTGTGTCTCTATCTCCTTCAGTTCTGCTCTGATCTTAGTTATTTCTTGCCTTCTGCTAGCTTTAAAATAATGTGTTTGCTCTTGCCTCTCTAGTTCTTTGAATTGTGATGTTAGAGTGTCAATTTTAGATCTTTCCTGCTTTCTCTTGTGGGCATTTAGTGCTATAAATTTCCCTCTACACACTGCTTTAAATGTGTCCCAGAGATTCTGGTATGTTGTATCTTTGTTCTCATTGGTTTCAAAGAACAACTTTATTTCTGCTTTCATTTCGTTATGTACCCAGTAGTCATTCAGGAGCAGGTTGTTCAGTTTCCATGTAGTTGAGTGGTTTTGATTGAGTTTCTTAGTCCTGAGTTCTAGTTTGATTGCACTGTGGTCCGAGAGACAGTTTGTTATAATTTCTGTTCTTGTACATTTGCTGAGGAGTGCTTTACTTCCAATTATGTGGTCAATTTTGGAATAAGTGCGATGTGGTGCTGAGAAGAATGTATATTCTGTTGATTTGGGGTGGAGAGTTCTATAGATGTCTATTAGGTCCGCTTGGTACAGAGATGAGTTCAATTCCTGGATATCCTTGTTAACTTTCTGCCTCGTTGATCTGTCTAATGTTGACAGTGGAGTGTTGAAGTCTCCCATTATTATTGTATGGGAGTCTAAGTCTCTTTGTAAGTCTCTAAGGACTTGCTTTATGAATCTGGGTGCTCCTGTATTGGGTGCATATATGTTTAGGATAGTTAGCTCTTCCTGTTGAATTGATCCCTTTACCATTATGTAATGGCCTTCTTTGTCTCTTTTGATCTTTGATGGTTTAAAGTCTGTTTTATCAGAGACTAGGATTGCAACCCCTGCTTTTTTTTGTTCTCCATTTGCTTGGTAGATCTTCCTCCATCCCTTTATTTTGAGCCTATGTATGTCTCTGCATGTGAGATGGGTCTCCTGAATACAGCAGACTGATTTTCTTTTCATTTTGGCATGTTTTTGCAATGGCTGGTACCGGTTGTTCCTTTCCATGTTTAGTGCTTCCTTCAGGCTCTCTTGTAAGGCAGGCCTGGTGGTGACAAAATCTCTAAGCATTTGCTGATCTGTAAAGGATTTTATTTCTCCTTCACTGATGAAGCTTAGTTTGGCTGGATATGAAATTCTGGGTTGAAAATTCTTTTCTTTAAGAATGTTGAATATTGGCCCCCACTCTCTTCTGGCTTGTAGAGTTTCTGCCGAGAGATCTGCTGTTAGTCTGATGGGCTTCCCTTTGTGGGTAACCCGACCTTTCTCTCTGGCTGCCCTTAAGATTTTTTCCTTCATTTCAACTTTGGTGAATCTGGCAATTATGTGTCTTGGAGTTGCTCTTCTCGAGGAGTATCTTTGTGGCGTTCTCTGTATTTCCTGAATTTGAATGTTGGCCTGCCCTACTAGGTTGGGGAAGTTCTCCTGGATGATATCCTGAAGAGTGTTTTCCAACTTGGTTCCATTTTCCCCCTCACTTTCAGGCACCCCAATCAGACGTAGATTTGGTCTTTTTACATAATCCCATACTTCTTGCAGGCTTTGTTCATTTCTTTTTCTTCTTTTTTCTTTTGGTTTCTCTTCTCGCTTCATTTCATTCATTTGATCTTCAATCGCTGATACTCTTTCTTCCAGTTGATCGAGTCGGTTACTGAAGCTTGTGCATTTGTCACGTATTTCTCGTGTCATGGCTTTCATCTCTGTCATTTCGTTTATGACCTTCTCTGCATTAATTAGTCTAGCTGTCAATTCTTCCACTCTTTTTTCAAGATTTTTAGTTTCTTTGCGCTGGGTACGTAATTCCTCCTTTAGCTCTTAGAAGTTTGATGGACTGAAGCCTTCTTCTCTCATCTCGTCAAAGTCATTCTCTGACCAGCTTTGATCAATTGCTGGTGATGGGCTGCGCTCCTTTGCAGGGGGAGATGCGCTCTTATTTTTTGAATTTCCAGCTTTTCTGCCCTGCTTTTTCCCCATCTTTATGGTTTTATCTGTCTCTGGTCTTTGATGATGGTGATGTACTGATGGGGTTTTGGTATAGGTGTCCTTCCTGTTTGATAGTTTTCCTTCTGACAGTCAGGACCCTCAGCTGTAGGTCTGCTGGAGATTGCTTGAGGTCCACTCCAGACCCTGTTTGCCTGGGTATCAGCAGCAGAGGTTGCAGAAGATAGAATATTGCTGAACAGCGAGTGTACCTGTCTGATTCTTACTTTGGAAGCTTCCTCTCTGGGGTGCACTCCACCCTGTGAGGTGTGGGGTGTCAGACTGCCCCTGGTGGGGGATGTCTCCCAGTGAGGCTACTCAGGGGTCAGGGACCCGCTTGAGCAGGCAGTCTATCCGTTCTCAGATCTCAGCCTCCGTGTTGGGAGATCCACTGCTCTCTTCAAAGCTGTCAGACAGAGTCGTTTGCATCTGCAGAGGTTCTGCTGCTTTTTTGTTGTTGTTTTTTATCTGTGCCCTGTCCCCAGAGGTGGAGTCTACAGAGACAGGCAGGTTTCCTTGAGCTGCTGTGAGCTCCACCCAATTCGAGCTTCCCAGCGGCTTTGTTTACCTACTTAAGCCTCAGCAATGGTGGGCGCCCCTCCCCCAGCCTCGCTGCTGCCGTTTCAGTTAGATCGCAGACTGCTGTGTTAGCAATGAGAGAGGCTCCGTGGGCGTGGGACCCTCCCGGCCAGGTGTGGGATATATTCTCCTGGTGTGCCTTTTTGCTTAAAGCGCAGTATTGGGGTGGGAGTTACCCGATTTTCCAGGTGCTGTGTGTCTCAGTTCCCCTGGCTAGGAAAAGGGATTCCCTTCCCCCTTGCGCTTCCCAGGTGAGGCGATGCCTCGCCCTGCTTCAGCTCTTGCTGGTCGGGCTGCAGCAGCTGACCAGCACTGATTGTCCGGCACTCCCTAGTGAGATGACCCCAGTACCTCAGTTGAAAATGCAGAAATCACCGGTCTTCTGTGTCGCTTGTGCTGGGAGTTGGAGACTGGAGCTGTTCCTATTTGGCCATCGTGCTCCGCCCCCCATTTTGGTTTTCTTAAGTCGATGAAGTGTGCATAAAATGCTTCCGGTCAGCGATTTTGAAAAAAATATTTTGGAAAAAAAAAAGTATTTTACTTTTTAAAATAAGGGATCTAAATCAGAAAGTATGTAATTAAATCTCTCAGTTTGCATTTAACCCTGAGTTTTTCTGGTAGTAAATACTAAGCCAATGAAGAAAAGCTAGAAGAGTATCAGAATCTGAATAGTTGTTTGCATTAGATTATAGACTCCTTGAGGGCAAAAATGTCATCTTTTATTGCTATGTGACCAGCAGCAAACAAACAGTGCCAGAAGCACTCAATAACTGAAAAGAAAAAAGGAAGCACAGATAAATGGCTGAATGTATCAGGGAGATGAAAAAAAATAGGCAGACAACTTGAAATGTGGACCAGAGCATCTAGAAAAACATTATTTCAAAAATACATCTGGCAGAAGTGGCTCTTAGCTAGCCTCTATTGAAAGGACTCAAGTCATTATAAGCATTTTCCTAAAAATAACCAGGTTTTCCTGTCATGGAATACTGTTAGGCATTAGAAAAAGATAATGGAAACTAAATACAAAATATTAAACTAATCTTCAATAGAACTAGACTAGATGTAAAATAAAGAAGTGCTTATGCCTTAAATAACATTACAACATTCAGATAGCAATACTGTGTGCATCCAGGAATATTGTATGTAATATTAATCTGAAGAGGAAAATATGGGCTTTAATATAATATATATTTTTTAAGTTAAGAAATTTAAAAAGAGATGTGGGAGAGAGATGGTATTACATAAGGAATCAAAGAAGGCTGATATATCATGTTAGTTACCAGATAGAGAATTCTTTAGAGTAGTGAATTTAGAAACTTTAAAGATTTTTAGGACAATGTAGAGAACTAACATATTCAGAAGACTGAATGTGTACATTCTGGAAACTACAAAAGTGAGAGCAAATAAGAACATATTTATAGTTTATCAAAATGGATTAGTAGAATAATGTATGCAGTTGAAGGGCCAGCTGTGAGAGGGCCACTCTTGGTACAGTAGCTATGTACCTCTGTTCTTGCATTGATGATACAATGAGAAAAATCACATGCAAATTAAGAAAATAACCATGAAAGGTAGAAAAAGATGTATTCTAGTAATAGTTACTTTTCCCTTGGAGGAAGATCTAGAAAGAAGTTAGGGAGGAGCTCATATAGAGTGCTCAAAGGATAAAATGATAGTGATGGTCTTAGATCACAGATAAAAGAGACTGTACTTAGTATGTATGATCATGTATTTCTCAAGTACCGCAGGCCTGTGGCCTATCCACTGACTGGGCTGTTTCAGTGTATATAATGGATTAAATGTATTTGGCTCTTGCATTGCTTCACCTTTCCTGTATGGAATGGAAGCAGGCCCAAGAGGAAACAGCTATTTATGTCAACAGTTAACACATCCCAAGGAAGCTTAAGGAAATGAGATAAAATAACCAAGAGGGTGGGGTGTGAATGGAGGACTTTTTATAAAGATAGACTGAAAAAAATAGGCGTCTGACATCTAAAGGAAGAAATGTCAAAAATGTTTGTGATAAATGTTTGAAAAGAGAGAATAGTCTTGTTTATCAATTACTGGAATCTTAGAGCCAGAACACAGACCTTTAAAGAAGTAAGTTCAGGACGAATAAAAAAAAAAATAAAGTAATACTTTGGCACATCAGGTGCTACATAAATAGAACTCACTATGCAAACAGTAATACAAACTAAAAATGTAGGTAGTTGCAAAAGGTTTTAGTTAAATTCATAGCTGACAAGTCCATAATGGACTGTGAAATTTATGATCCAGGATATATTAAAGAGCACATTATTGTGTGTGAAGCTAACACCAAAAAAGAAACTTGTTCAGGGGAATATCCCTTGGGATATAGAGTCAATATTGGACTGGACCAAGGAGCTAACCATACACGGTGATTTGTAAACTTCCAATTAGGAAAAGACCACTGGTCATATTCAGTTAAAAGATGAACCAGTTTGAAAACTGGTTAATGTCCGTTTGTAGCAATGTTAGTGATAGTTTCCAAAGCAGTTCTGTCTGAGGAGTATACAGTAAGTTCTCACTTAACGTGGTTGATAGGTTCTTGGAAACTGCAGAATGTAGGAGGAAATGTACAAGGCAAAATGTATAAGGAAACTAATTTTACCATAGACTAATTGATAAAAATAAGAGTTAAATTTCTATGGCATATTTCTGGTCATAAAAATATCACCAAACTTCTAAATAAAAACCCACAACACCTCTAATGTTAAACACTGAAATAAATGGGAGCTATACATACATTTAAGAAACAAGTAAGATTGTTATTTACTTGCTTATTCTAGGTCAGGATGATGGATGGCTGAAGCTTCTCCCAGCAGCTCAGGTACAAGTTGGGAACTAATCCTGTCCCGGATGCCATCCCATTGCAAGGTGCACTGACACCCATGCACACTCACTGTCACTGGGACAACTTTTTAGATATACCAGTTAACCTAACCTAACCCGCAAAACATTGGGATGTGGGAGGAAATCAGAGAACCCAGAGAAAACCCGCACAGACAAGAGAGAATGTGTAAACTCCACACAGACAATGACCCCCAACCACAAAGCAATTTTCTTTATCATCAATATTATAATGAAAGGACACTGAACAAAACAACGTTATTTGAGGACTTGCTATATATAGAAAGACTTTGGTGTTAACATCACAATTTGTTGATTTCCTATGGTATAGGCTATGCAAAAATGGAATAACTTAGTAGCAGACAGATATTATATGGGAAAACTTCTCCTTAATCTTTTCTTCTTTGGGATGTGCCATCTTCTTTACCCTCCCCTGATTGAATCTATTTTTCATCTCTTAGGTAATGTCAGTCATTCCTATTGCATATGCCCTAATATTCTCTAAGTATATATTTCAAAGTGGCAGCACTACATTACTGACTCTTATTCACCTTACTAAGAGCCACAGGTCTAGTCCTGGACACTCATTTTGGCCATTCCCATCTTCTATCAGATTACTGATACTCTGAGCCTAATACTTGTTTTGTGCTTGCCCTTTTCTGAACTTGTGTTGACAGGTCATTTCTTATTTGTCAAAGTCTCTTTGAATTAACTTCTTCTTTTTTCCTGCCTAACTGGGTTATTGGAAAATCTAATAAGGATGCTTTCTCTTCCATCATTCAGAGCATTGATAAACATTACAGGAATCAACCCAATCCCAAAGGAGTATTCTGCTGTATGCCTTATCTTTCTCTCTTCTGCTTCTCAAGTAAAGGCAACATTTTTGATTTTGAGGAATTGTCGTAGCTGAGCAGTTCAGCCTGGCAATTTTTTATAGTATAAATCCAGTCATTATAATGCTCCTTCACTATTAGTAATGTTCACCAGTCCTTGACTTGTGTGGAAGTCATTACATTTATGAATGCTGTCCAAATAATACTGCCCATTTTTCACATAAACATATATGTCTAGGACATCTCAATGAACCAAGTGAATTTTCAAGACATACAATAAGAGGTAGAATTGACCAGATAATTGTTCGTAATTGATGGCCATGCAGCCTGAGGACATTAGGTTGCATCATTTCTGTTTTACAGATGGGGGATTAGAAGTTAAATATTCAAATCATTTTCAGTTGGACATATAACCAACTATGGTGAAGGTAGGGACTTAAAGAAGTGTCCGATTTTCAGTTTGTGGTTTTGCCTTTGGATTATATGAAGCTCCTTTTTCCTTTTCTTTTCTTTATTATTTATTTATTTATGTATTTATTTTGAGACAGGATCTCACCCTTTTGCCCAGGCTAGAGTGCAGTGGTGCAATCACAGCTAACTGCTTGGTGTGGTTTGGCTGTGTTCCCGCCCAAATCTCATCTTGAATTGCAGTTCCCATAATCCCCGTGTGTCATGGGAGGGACCCATGGAGAGGTAATTGAATTGTGGGGTTTGTTACCCTCATGCTGCTGTTCTCATGACAGTGAGTGAATTCTCACAAGATCTGATGGTTTTATTAGGGGCTTTTCTCCCTTTGCTTGGCATTTCTGTCTCCTGCTGCCCTGTGAAGAGGTGTCTTTCACCACGATTGTAAGTTTCCCAAGGCCTCCCCAGCAATATGGAACTATGAGTCAATTAAACCTCTTTTCTTTATAAATTATCCAATCTCGGGTATTTCTTCATAGCAGTATAACAGCAGACTAATATAGTAAATTGGTATTGGTAGAGTGGGTTTCTGCTATAAGGACACCCAAAAATGTGGAAGCAACTTCGGAACTTGGTAACATGCAGAGATTGGAACAGTTTGGAGGGCTCAGAAGCAGACAGTAAAATGTGGGAAAGTTTGGAACTTCCTAGAGACTTGAAGAGCTCAGAAGAAGACAGGAAGATGTGGGAAAGTTTGGAACTTCCTAGAGACTTGTTGAATGGCTTTGACTGAAATGCTGATAGCAATATGGACCATGAAGTCCAGGCTAAGGTGGTCTCAGATGGAGATGAAGAACTTGTTGGGAACTGGAGTAAATGTCACTCTTGTTATGCTTTAGCAAAGAGACTAGCGGCATTTGCTACTAGTCTAAAGATCTGTGGATATTTGAAATTGAGAGAGATGATTTAGGGTATCTGGTGGAAGAAATTTCTAAGTGGCAAAGCATTCAAGAGGAAGCAGGGCATAAAAGTTTGGAAAATCTGCAGCCTGACAACATGGTAGGAAAGAAAAACCCATTTTTCTGGGGAGAAAATCAAGCAGGCTGCAGAAACTTGCATAAGTAATGAGGAGCCAAACGTTAAATCATCAAGACAATAAGTAAAAAATATCTCCAGGCCTAATCAGAGACCTTCATGGCAGCCCTTCCTATCACAGACCTGGAGGCCCAGGAGGGAAAAATGGCTTCTTGAGCTGGGCCCAGGGCCCCCCTGCTCTGTGCATCCTCCAGATTTGGTGCCATGTGTCCCAGCGGCTCAGTTCTAGCCATGGCTAAAAAGGGCCAATGTACAGCTTGGGCCATTACTTCAGAGGGTGCAAGCCCCAAGCCTTGGTGGCTTACAGTGGTGTTGAGCCTGTGGGTGCACAGAAGTCAAGAATTGAGGTTTGGGAACCTCCACCTAGATTTTAGAGGGTGTATGGAAACACCTGTATGTCCAGCCAGAAGTTTGCTGCAGGGGCAGAGCCCTAATGGAGAACTTCCACTAGGGCATTGCAGAAGGGGATGTGGGGTTTGAGCCCCCACACAGAATCCCTACTGGGGCACACCTAGCGGAGCTGTGAGAGGAGAGCCACCATCCTTCAGACCCCAGAATGGTGGATCTCCCGATAGCTTACACCGTGTGCCTAGAAAGGCTGCAGACAGTTAATCCCTGCCTGTGAAAGCAGCCAGGATGGGGGCTATACCCTGCAAAGCTGCAGAGGCAGAGCTGCCCAAAGCCGTGGAAGCCCACCTCTTGCATCAGCATGATCTGGGGATCATTTTGGAACTTTAAGGTTTGATGACTGCCTTGTTGGATTTTGGATTTGCGTGGGGCCTGTAGCCCCTTTGTTTTGACCAGTTTCTCCCATTTGGAATGGGTACATTTGCCAAATACCTGTACCTGCATTGTATCCAGGAAGTGACTAACTTGCTTTTTATTTTTCAGGCTCCTTTCAAGGCAGAAGGGACTTGCCTTGTCTCAGATGAAACCTTGGACTTGGATGTTTGGATTAATGCTGGAATAAGTTAGGACTTTGGGAGACTGTTGGAAAGGCATCATTGTGTTTTGAAATGTGGGAACATGAGATTTGGGTGGGGCCGGGGGCAGAATGATATGGTTTGGCTGTTTCCCAACCCAAATCTCATCTTGAATTGTGGTTCCCATAATCCCCACATGTAGTGGGAGGGATCCAGTAAGAGGTAATTGCATCATGGGGGTTGTTACCCCTATGCTGCTATTCTCATGATAGTGAGTGAGTTCTCATGAGATCTGATGGTTTTATAAGGGGCTTTTCCCCCTTTGCATTGGCATTTCTCTCTCCTACCACTCTGTGAAGAGCTGTCTTCCACCATGAATATAAGTTTCCTGAGGCCTCCCCAGCCATGCACAACTGTGAGTCAATTAAACCTCTTTTCTTTATAAATTAATCAGTCTTGGGTGTTTCCTCATTGCAGTATGATAGCAGAATAATACAATGCTATAGCCTCGACCTCCTGGGCTCAAGTAACCCTCTCACCCTAGCCTCCCAAGTAGCTGGGACTACAAGCATGTGCCACCACAGTCAGCTAATTTTTAGATGTTTTGTAGAGATAGGGTCTCCCTATGTTGCCCAGGCTTATCTTGAATGCCTGGGCTCAAGTGATCCTCCCACCTCAGACTCCCATCGTGCTGGTATTACAGGTGTATGCCACCATGCCCTGCCTGAAATATCTTAATAAGCTAAAGGATCAGGTACTTTAGCTATACTTCTGAGATCTACTATGGCCATAAGAGACAATTTGAAGAAAGAGTTATGTGAGAGACCTCATTCGTGCTGGGTGTGATCTAATGAACTATAAATCTAAATGGTTAGAAAATGTATCAAATGAAGGTATATACATGTTGACAATTCTTATTCAATTCAGGAAACGTTGAATGTGTGCTTCAGTGTTTACCTTATATTTCACATTCAGAATGTAGAACTACTGAATAGTTCTGTTGATTAACAAATTTCCTTGAAACAGGCAGATAACTGATGTTGAAACAAGAAGCTATGAACATATTTTAGTTACCAAGGAAAGAGAATTTCTTCAGAGTTTATTCTTTTACGATACTTCACATTAGAACTGTTGAAAAGCTACATCATACTAATTTTACAGCAGCAGTGTCAATTCAACAGACAGATTTTCCACATATCACTTTCTTTAATGCTCCAATCTTCAAGCCTCTAGAAAAAATAGTTGAAGATCTGATCAGCATCACAAATCAAGGCAACACAGTGCACCTGTTGGGTATCACACTAAATACAGCCGTGAGTAGCTCCTCCCACACAATCATATCCATCCATTTCTAAGCATACTGGTAAAGTAATTTCTAAGTGGCAATCTCGCTTTTGGTGATCTAATTTTCACATGGTAGCATGATGGCTGGCTGCTCATTTTCTTAAAATTCTCAAATTATTTAAGTTGACATTAGTCTCCAAATGTTTGTTATATTGGTATTATTTTGAAGACTAAGCATTTCAGAGTTAGTGTATTATACCTTAATAGAAAAAAAAATGAGAGACAATAAATATATTTTGGACTATTGAATGTCTTTACTTTTTTTATTTAGCAAACACGTAAGTATTTTTAGTGTACCAGGCCCTATGTTAAGTGCCTTACCAAGGTCAACTTATTTAATTCTCATAGCAACTTTATGATTGATATATTATTATCATTTTATTTCACAGATGAAGAAACTGAGGAATAAAGAAATTAAATAATTTGCCCAAGGTCATATTACTAATAAATGACAGAACTGAGATTTGAACCCACATAGTCTGTCTTCAATTCTGTGCTCTTAACCACTGCTCAATACTATCTATACAATAAGAATGCAAAGTTTATAGCAGTCAATCTTTCCCTTATAATATTATAATCACTAAAAGTTTGTGCTATGCAAAACGTGATTCTGACACCATAAACAGCAGTGTACCCACAACTGTCTGCTCCTGTTTTGTTGTGCAAAACATACAATTTTTATAAAATTTTGTAATGACAAATAGCTTTAAATTTGAAGGAAGGAAAACCAAAATTAGAATAGAAGGGTTTTTATCATCAAGAAAATCACTTAGAATGGCAGAGAACAAAAGGTGAAGTAAAGAACAGCCACTTTTCAAAAGGCTATGTTATTACAACAGACAAATCGTCTTAGAAAGAGTAACAAATCTAAAGTCTCTTCAACTCTGAACACAAAGTACTGTGCTGTGTGCACAGCAGAGGGTCAGTAAATATCTGATAGACAGAGATTTCTCCCAGCAGATCGTCCTTCTTCAGGAAATGCTTATATTTTTATCCCTAGAGGTAAATGCTCAGCTAAATTGTTTTCCTTACCGTATGCCCAATCATAAAAGCTCACATATTTGGGTACCCAGAGCCCATCATAGGATTTTTTTCTGGGGAAAATGACTACAACCTAAGTTGGCTGCAAGCAAAATCGTCTCACCCTTAGATTCCCCTTTCTACATTGTTTTTCCCAAATCCTCTATCAAAACTCATCCCACAAAATAAGTAGATAAATCCATTTATGCTGAGAGATCTCTGGGCATTACTTTGCCCCAGATGTGTTTAGATCATAACATCAAATGCAGGCATTAGTCAATTAGGCTGGAGAGGTATCTAAGAGTAAATATTTTCAGGTACCCCAGAATCATTTCAACTATACTGTCTTATAATTAAACTAACTTTGCACCTATGCAGTTTGCTTATGACTATTGTAGAGAGGGAGTACACTGGAGAATTCAGCTAATATAAAATGCAGCAAACTCACTCCGAAAGGCCACATCATTCTCCGCACTCCATTCCTTATGAAACTAAATGATGGTTGACAATGAAATTCAAACTTCTGATTCTTATTAAGGCTGACAATTGAAACTTGATTAGGCCTATAATTACACACTGCTTGAATCAAGAATGTCAAATAATGGGGCAGGACCTCTATAGCTTGGGAATCAACTTACAACCTAGGTTGGTCCATGAACAACCTGCTCAGATAGCACTCAATCATAAATTGTCCCAAGTTTAACCTGGTAAGCATTGTTGGGAGGGTATTTTTGGTCAAGAGTCCAAAACGGAATTTTCTATTCTGTAGCTCTAGCTGATCCTGGGCACTCAGGAAAGAGATAAAGAAAGAAAAAGGAAGTGAGAAAGAGACAGAGGATATATATGGCTGAAATAGTCTATAATTGTGGCTAAAGGGGAAAGCCAAGAAAAATTATTAGATTTTAGATTTTATAAAAATGTAATGTGTATAAATACACAGAACAAATCAGTTTAATTTAAAAAGTTAAAGTTTAAATTTGTATTCATTTTATTCATTTTTAAATAGAAGTAACCTAAGCAAGATACACTTTTATCCTTTTATTTTGAAACGAAAGGAAATTTCAATATGTTACATCTATGGCATAGGATTGATTTATATATACAGATGAAAAATTATATTATTATCTATTTATTTTGTAGAGTTTGAATAAAACCTAATTTGGGAAAAGTGAAATGGCACGTGCTTACAATGTAATGTGTGATATGTATAAGAATATCTCTACTCTGATACGTTTACTCAAGTTTTACTTTTAGGAATTTCACAGCGATTATCAAGTACACACACCCTATATACCTATAGCAGTATAGCTACTGCAATAAACTAATTGCAGTCTAGTTGAAGAGATCAGAGTGTATGTCAGACAGCAGCTTGAAGCTGGCCAATGCACATGTTCAAGAGATGTAAGGCATTTACATTGAAAAACAGACAGCCTAAGAAAGAAGCATCATGACCTCTGAAAAATATCTGTCCTGTGAATTGTATGATCCATGCTTACCTCACGGCTTGTCTCCACATCTGCGTAATTGGCTTTGACTTTGCCCCTTCCTGGCTGGCTGTTAACTTTGGGTTTCTGGTAGTAGTTCTACTCAACTCCGTCTTGGTCCTAACCAGGCTTCCCCTCCATCTTAATATTGTAATGCAGCACAGTTTACCATTTCAGTTTGACCATCCTGGCTTTCTTCCTGCAGTAATTGACCTTCCAAAGCTGTAGAAGTATAAAAAATCAAGTTCTATCCTAGAAATTAGAAATTCTGCTCTTGGTTCCGCCAAAAACTAGTGGTGTTTCCTTTCTAAGTTATCTGACTTTTCTATTTCTTGGATTTTTTTTTTGAAATGTAAAGTCTGAATTGTATGATTATTAAGATCTCACAGATATTATTATTTCAGTTTGATATTACTTGGGTCAATACTATCATTTTATTGATTCTAATAGCAATAAAATACTTGAAAGTGGATAAAGACTAAGTATATCAGAAGATGCCGTACCAGTGGCAGCCACTATTTTTAAAAAATTCAGGAACTTAAGTTTAGACACTAACTAAAAGCCAACAAATATATGTATTTTGAATGCATGAGCTTCTCTGTGTTTCCCTACAGCATTGTCTTACCACAGAGCTTTCAGCCATTTCAGTTTCCAAGTTATACCAGGAGATCAACCTGATTCATTGAGATGTTAACATCATGCTATCTGCACTTTTTCAGCTTTTAATTTTCAAGACGTCTCCAAGTAAAATGATTGTTTTTGACATTATTTGACTTTCTTGATTCAAGCAGGGTGTAATTATACCCCTGATCAAGTTACTGTGGACAGCCTGAATCCAAAGAGAGGCACCACATATGGAAGCTTTATGGTTAATCACAAACAGATACAACTGGATGTTTCATACCACACATTAGATTCTTAAAATGATGTCTGCTTTTTACAATAAGTAAAATAAAAAGATTATACATAAACATGCTAATATATATGTAGTGTTTCAATTAAATATGAAATGAGGAAGTATAAATTTCAAAACCACTCAAATTTGCAGCATAGTTTTATAAACTTTTAAATTAAAATATTTCATTGTAATATATTCATTTACCTGCTACTGAAAACAAGTTAATCAGTCTGACCAGGACTATAAGGAGATGAAATGTCCAGTCAACTTAGTTAAAAAATAACCTCAAGACATAACAGGAAAAAAAAATTTCAACTTCTTAACGCATGTAGATGCAATGTATATGACAATCTTTTTCTTTTTTTATGTTAAAAGTGCTATTTATCTCGGACTTATTATTTATTTCACAAAGTCAAGTTTCAGAGAAAGAGAAACTATACATTCTCATACACATTATTTATTTATATCTCTATTTATCATAAAGTATCATCCAGTATTTTTATCACTCTGTACTTAATCCCTAAAATGGAGGTCAATTTCCAAAAACAAAGTAACATTAGTATTAAAACCAGACTCAAAGACACCAAATAGAATTATTGCTGATGCTAAAAATGTGCTAGTGTAAGCAAACAAATCTGTATGCCTCCAACCTTAGCTGAAATGTGAAAAATTTATTAATTATTTAGGTGCTTCATCAGCAGGAGGAGGTCAAAATTTTAACATTTTGAGATTCTTAATATATAAGGTGGTATAGTTGCCTCCAAAATATTGTTACTGACTAGCTACTAAATATAAATGCTGTAAAATCTAGGTCATTTAAACGGATAGCACTGAAAAATAATTATGCTATACAGAAGATACCTAAAAGTTTTAAAGGGATGATAGAGGAGCAAAATGACCTCCAAAGTTAAAAACTTGAAACCTTCAAATATATTTTCCAAATATTATAATACTAATAAATGAAAAACAAAAGATAAAATAACTGGAAGTTTGTATTAGTGTCAACAATACAAGTGGGAAAGTCCATTATATTTCTGGCTTAAACTTTATGATTGCTAAACAATAATTGTTTTTCTTAAAAATATTTTTAATAATAAATTTGTATACCTAATTCTGAAGCTTAAACTCATTGTCACCTACATATGTTGTGGGTTGAAGCTCACTGTCACCTACATCTGTTGTGGATTGAATCGTGTTCCCTAAAATGATATAATTGAAGTCCTAACTTTGGAGAGCTATGAGTGTGACTGTTTTTGGAAATAAGGTCTTTGCAGATGTAATCAACTGAAAGTGCAGTCATTAGAGTGGGCCCTAATACGTATGATGGGTATCTTTATAAGAAGAGGAAAATGTCACATGAAACAGACAAATAGGATGAACTCCATGTGACAGCAGAGGTAGCTGCAGGGCAGGGATGTCAAGGATTGGCAGAAGAAGATAGGAAGACAGGAAGAGGCAAAGAAAGATTCCACCCGGAGTCTCAGAGGAAGCATGGCCCTCCCGACACCTTGATTTCAGACTTCCAGCCTCCAGATGGAGAGAATAAATTCTGTTTTTTTTTAAGCCACCCAGTTTTTGGTACTTTGTTAGGGCAGCTCTAAGAAACTAATATAGTTCCTAACCAGTATCGTTCGTAGTACCTTGGTTGTAAACAAAAATGTGAATAGTGTTGAATAAAGCTTGTTATGACAGTATCTTATCAGCCACCCTGCATTCATCAGCAAGAGCTTTCAATCCAGTGTACTACTGAAGACAGCCTGAGATTTAAATGTTGTGAGGCATGGCATTTTAAAGGTGTAAAACTGGCATCAGTTTGGAGTTTGACAACCTAATTTAATTTATAAAAATGCATTTTCTTCTGAAAAGACTCATTAAAAATTCACACAAATTTCATTCTGTAAATTTATAAATGTTTCATCTTTGGTAGAGAAAAGCATTTGATAATAGTTGATTAGGGCATTTGCTTTTCTCTTTTCTGATTTTTGACCAGTTCTCAGTTAAAATGAGAAAGAGAAAACAACTTCCTTGATCTGGAAAGTATGTTTTTATTTTAATGATGTTTTGGAGGGAATTGTTTTTTAACTTGAGTTAAGTGCTTTTTTAAAATTACATATTTATTTGTCTTGAAAAGTAAAGGAGGCACAGTCAATAGTAAAAGTATATATATATATATATATATATTTTTTTTTTTTTTTTTTTTTTTTGAGACAGAGTCTCTGTCACCCAGGGTGGAATGCAGTGGCACAATCTCGGCTCATTTCAACCTCCTCCTCCTGGGTTCAAGCAATTCTCCTACCTCAGTCTTCAGAGTAGCTGGGATTACAGGCACGCCCACCATAGCTGGCTAATTTTTGTATTTTTAGTAGAGGCTGTGTTTCACCAGGTTGGCCAGGCTGGTCTCGAATTCCTGACCTCAGGTGATCTGCCCACCTCAGCCTCCCAAAGAGCTGGGCAGATCTGGGCTGAATTACAGGTGTGAGTCACTGCTCGGGCTCAGAAGTAGATTTTTTTAAAAAATGATTTTAGTTGTGCCTTGGTTTGGTTAAGAAGCGATTAGTTAGGCAAAATGCAGAAGCTTTCTAGGTGTTGGATGGAGACTCACAGGAGCTTCAAAATTACCAGCTATTAAGTATTTTTAAAATAAATTTTAATCTTTGTGCTTCATCCCCATGATGAAAAAAGCCATATCAATAAGTGTTTATAAAGACCATTACTGTCTCCATCCTTGTTTGGGGTTATACAGATAATATAAACAAATGGAAAATATGTTTCATGTCTCTAAAAAGAAGCTTACAATCTAGTTAATAAGAGATGATGTAGATCCATTAAACAATTAGAAAATAAAACAACAAAACAGGTCGAACTTCAAACTGTATGGAATGATGGCTTTTCACACTCCCAGTTTCAGTGTTAATTATATATTGATATCAGCCTAAAATTTACATAGATGCAACAAAGACTGGAATTTCACAGATGTAAAACCAACATCAGCTGGGGGTATGTATTTTTGCACTCTAGGTTTTCTTTTTTTAAGAAGAGGTTTTTGTAGAACAGTGTCACCAGGTCTGAGTTGTGAGTAGGGGCAGGCCTGGCATGTGGATATTCTTTATTCCCACTGAAGAAAGGAATAGGTGTTGAATTGGAGAGAAAGAAAGACAAATAGGCACCATTTTAGGGTGGCAGTGAAAAATGTGTAGTATCACTAAATCTGAGAAAAATATGCAGTGAAAAATATGCAAAATTACAAAATCTGAGAGGTGATATAAGGGTCAATATTTTAAAGTATTTAATATTATAAAAACATTAGAATAATTAGAACAATTCCCAGATGATGCTGGGAATAGCGAAAAGGTATAGACTCAGACATGAGTAAAGTAATAAGAAAATTAGTATCGCCAACCAAAAAGGCGCCCTGAAAAAAGAGAAATTTATTTTTCCAGAATGCATCAGTCAGTATGCTACCAACTGGCTGTCCCACTGTCCAAAACAAAACAAAAACCATTCGCTTTATCAGCATGTTTTGTCTGCTATTCTTGTCAATGATTTGTGTTTAACTCCAACTTTTAGATATATCAGATACCACAATGGATCTTATGAAATACATCGATGAATGCTGGGAATTCAGGATACCAAAACTGTGAACTAACCTGTGAATTAAACATAGATCATTTCAAATCATTTCAATTAAATTATCTTCAAGAAAGAAAAATAATGTTCCATATCTGTCTTTTGCCCCTAGGAATATGCTGTTTGGTTTGCTTTGTAGAAAGTGCTTTCCTCATGTGTTTGTTTATATAAAAATGTAATTGTTAACTTCTCAAAGATAATTGTATGATTGGAAAGAATAGACACAAAAATGTTTAAGAGCTAAATCTGTTTAGATTTATTGTGTATTTGATTGACTGGGGAAATGACTTTCAGTTGACATCTGAGCCAACAAGTTAGCTGAAATAAAATTTTGCTTAATACCTTTGCATCAATAATCTAGGCACAGCCTCATTGATTGAGAAAGTCTGATCAATAGAGTATTGCTGGCTGCCTAACTGTAACTTTGCCAGACTTTTTTTGCTAATTCTGCTGATGACCTTCTTACCACTGCTTTTCAGGTTCACCTTTTTTTCCACTTTGAAATTCAATTTGCTCCATTTGCCATTATTTAAAGAATTTACACATCCAATTGATTTTATCCACCTGCTTTAGTTAGTATATGAGATGTAAAAGATTGCACCTGATTGTGGTAAAGCTTTGGAACTGCCAAAGCACTCATATATTTAGCAAATATTGTATCAAATATACTCGGGAAAAAAAATTACCCATAACAATAAATTACAAGTCCTAAACAATAAAAATGGAACATTCCCATTTTTAAAAATGATGTGCATAGCACAGGATCTACAAATATTAAAGAGGATATCATAATGAGGAAAAAAATGGAAATAAGAGTGTGGCTCTGGTGTTCAGCATAACAGGGTAATAAAGGAAAGGAGGCAATAATATCCCTAATGGAGAAGGACAGTTCATGGAATATATTAGAGCTTAATGAACTTTGAAAATAGTTATCAAAAACTGTGAAGAGTCTTAAGAGTTTTGTATTGCATACAGGCTAAGAAGTTAGTCTGCCACAGGTTTATGAATGCTGGCAGAAGACACAAGACTCCTGGGTCAGAAACAAAGGACTTCATAATTCCTAGCAGTAGCAGTAGCCAGAGAATCAGCATTTTTGCTGGTTCCCCAACTCCCAATTCCACAGAACAAAGTGAAGAGGACCAGGTAACCTGCACATGCAGTGTTGCAGAAGAGCAACTATGCATTTAGGGTACATACTAATTTTTATAATAAAGAGTAAGCATGCCTGACCTTGATTCCAGAGGGAGACACTATCACTTTCTTGCAAAGGTTTTGCCCTAAAAATATCTTTGTAATGATAATCCAGAACAAAATCCCTGTTTCTGCTTGCAAAATCTACAGACACAGGAGAGATTCATGAAGAACTGTCTCCAACCAATTATTGGTTGTGAACATCTCATTTTACAGTTACTAAAACCGGACTAGACTGAGACCTGAAGAACCACATTCCCCAGTAAATCCCTAATTCCTCAGTTTCTTGACCTTTTCACCTTCAATGACCTCTTCCAATTTAATTCGGCGACTCATTCTAATGGCTCAATGTGGACCTTGTCATCCCCTAGACCTATTCCATCTCTGAAAATACTCAGTTTCGACATCAACCAGTCTCTGACTACAGCATCCTCCCCTTTCAACTCTCTCACCTAACGACGGCTGCTGTTCTTTAGAACCTCCGTTCTCACAATTGCTGTACTTCATCCCTATCTCTCAGCAACCATTTGTCTTCACATCCTGTCCTTTCCAGTTTAGACTCCATTATCCATCCTTTTAACTGCTCTTGTGTCAACATCCTCAACTTCCTCATCCCGTTTTTCTTCCTTGGCATTTTCCCAGTAAAACCTCAGTTTTGAATAAAAGTAAGTACTAGGTTTTCTTTCAGATACACCTGCACTGTTGATCACTGCTAGTGAAAATGGTACAACTCTGCAGACTGGCTTCACTATAAATTCATGTCCTCTGATGTCAACCAGATTTCCAACACAGCATTTTTTAGCTCCATCACTTTTCTTAAATCTGATTCAATCTGGCCCACATGCACAACAAACTGATATCATTTCCTCTACACACACACACACACACACACACACACACACACAGAGTCACTAGATGAAAATTCTCTCAACTTCTCAATATCAAACCTGCAAAAGTAGCTGTAATATCATCTGTCTTTTTCTTCTGCTCAAAAGCAGGAAATGTCTCCCCCTCACATAAGGCTAAAGTTAATTCTCCTGTTGGTGCTTTGGAGTGTGTCAGAGCCAGCTAATTGTCCTCCAACATCCACTTCTCTTTTCTTCTGAATTAACCTAACTACACAATTGCAGCTGGGCATGTGGTCATCCAGAATCAAGACTACAATTTCCATCTACACTTTCAGTTAACTGTGGCCATGGAATGAAAGCAGAAATTCATGTAACTTCTGGGAAGCATCCTTAAAAGTAGTGGATGTAACCTTCTCCCTCTTTCCATATTGCTGTATGGAACTTAGATGTAAAGTCTAGAGCACTAATATTGAATAAAAATATAATGCAAACCACAAAGGCAAGCCATGTAAGTAATTTTAAATTTTTGATTAGTCACATTGAAAAAGTAAAAAGAAACAGGTGAAATTAATTTTAGTAACTAATACATTTCATTTCATCCAGAATGTCCAAATTAGTATAACTTCAAAATGTAATTAATATAAAACTTATGTAGATTTGTTACATTTTGTTGTATTAAGTATTCAAACTTCAATGTGCATTATACACATTTGAAGTGATCAAAAGTACCACTGGGCCAGTAGCTACCATATTGGCTACCACAGGGCTAGCTAGAGTTCCACCGTGAGGCTTTTAGCCATGCACAATGAAACAACAATGTGGAAGAAAATCAGGTTATTTAAAAGTGGTGCCACGTAAGTACATACTGTTTACCCAGACTTCCACATGATGGAAAAGTAAATTTTCATCTTCTTTAGGACAAAGTTACCTAAGTTTTCTTTCATTTGCAGTTGAGTCTCATTCCCTTTCTGCTTCACCAGAAATGTATTTCTTTTCTCTGCTATACATGTTACTGCTACCATTAATTTGATCTGGCAGAGTAAAGTAAAAGCAACCCATCCCAGGGAAGGTAATATAGCATAGTAGTTAAGAGCACAGACTCCAATGTCAGGCTACCATCAGTTTGATTTCAGCTGTATACTTACTAGCTGGTGACTTTGGGAAAGATACTTAACCTCTGGCCTCAGTTTCCTCATTTGTAAAATGTGGACAATAATAGCACTATCTCATAGGATTTTTATGGTATTAGGAAAAGTTAATATATACAAAATACTGAGAACAGTGCCTGGTTCTCTAAGCTAGTTAGATAAATCTTCATCTACATACCCTCCTTATGACACCTAACTATTCAAGGCTTTTTAATCTTAAAAAACAGTAATAACAACAAATATCTCAACTGTTTGTCAACTAATCCTTTATCAAATTAAGAGTCATCTATATCTACATCTCTATTTACTCACCTACCACAGATGGTTCAGTTCACAGTCTTTAATTTTTATCCTTCCACTGTAACTAGTCTCCCTGAGATATCCACCGACTTTTGTTTCCAAATCCAATCTATTTCTATTACTTCACCTCTATTGCATTAGAGAATTAACCATTCCTAACTTTGAAATACTCTTTTTTTATTGGCTCACTGAGTTTTGGCTAACTTTTCTCAGTCACTTCTGTGGGCTCCTCTTTTTCAGCATCATCTGCCTCCATTTTCATCTTGAATTTTCTTTTGTTCTCTTTCTCTGTGTGCTCTCTCAATTGTCTCATCATTTCCAAGGTGTTTACAATATCTCAAGCTCATCTAACATTCCTGTGCTTTACATCTATATTGATATTTCCACTTAGATGTTCCACAGGAAGAGTATTAGTTTAACTTCCAAACCTATTCCTCTTACTGACATTCCTATCTCAGTCAATGACCTGAACACCTGCTAATTGCCCAAGCCAAGAGTGCAGGCATTATCCTAGACTCCCCTTTCTCCCTCAGCCCTAGCAAGCTATCAACTACCAGGTCCTCTCAATTCTGTTCTTGAAATAAATCTTTATACTCATTTTTCGATATTCCCACTGCCATCACCCATTAAAGCCAACATTAACTAACATTTGAATTAATAACCTCCTGTATTATCTCCAGTGGCCAATCTTGATTTTATTATCTCCAGTGGCCAATCTTGATCTACTCTTTGCACTAGATTTCACAATCATGATTGTTGACTCTATTGCTTAAAAATGTCTTCCCTTGTTATATCAGAAAGAAGTCCAAATTTCTTAAAATATTTTGCAAAACCTGTGTCAACTGGCATCTGCTTGCTTTTCTAATTCCATCTTTCATTCCCAGTCTCCTCATACACAATGATTTAGATTCACTGAAGTTATACCTGCTCTTGGAATGTACCTACCATGTCTCTCATCCTGTAGCCTCTAGTAGGCGCTGTTGTTTGCCACCCAGGATGTATTCTCCTCTACTGAGTAGCAGCTTGATTTCTGGATGCTGTTGACCTCAGCTACAGAAGAATACTTTGAATGCCCAAACCATTTGTTGTGACTCCATCTCCAATGCCCAAGTATTGGTTCAGGAATATGCACATAAACTAAGTTGGTCAATGAAAATGAATTCTATGCTTTTTGATTGACAGTTGGGAAAAAATTACTTTCTATTTTTGGGTGTGTAAATGCAATGTCTAAAACTGACAGTTGTTTTGCTACCATAAGAAAGTCCAGCCTCAGAACAAACTCAAAGCAGAGACAAAGAAAAAAAAAAAAAAAAAAAAAAAGAAGGAAATTAAATTAGAACTCTAATAAATCTACATCTTAAACCCTCTAGACTTTTCAGTAACATGAACTAATAAACTCTTATGATTATTTGCTTGTCTGGGTTACCTGCCATGTCTCCCATTTATTCACCTAGTTAACTCCGATTCATTCTACTCTGGCCTTTATGTGGACACCACCAGCATAAATCTTTCTTGAAGCAGTGTTGGTGTCCCTTCTCTATACTTTGATGGCACCTTGATACATCTTTATCATCATGCTCATCTCAATGACTTATAACTGCCTGTTTGTTCCGGTTGCTCATGAAATTAAAAACTCATGACATAAAAAACTTTTTTTTTTTTTTTTTTTTTTTGAGACGGAGTCTCGCTCTGTGGCCCAGACTGGAGTGCAGTGGTGCAATCTTGGCTCACTGCAAGCTCCGCCTCCCGGGTTCACGCCATTCTCCTACCTTAGCCTCCCGAGTAGCTGGGACTACAGGCGCCCGCCACCATACCTGGCTAATTTTTTGTATTTTTAGTAGAGACGGGGTTTCATTGTGTTAGCCAGGATGGTCTCGATCTCCTGACCTCGTGATCCGCCCACCTCTGAGTCTCAACACCATGCCTTTAATGCTCATTGTTGTTTTTCTAGCATTTAACACACCTCCCAGGATGTAGTAAATGCTTCATAAATATGTCAAATTAAATATAGTTAATAATTATGGAGTACTTTCCCTGTCAGAAACTGTGCTAAGAATTTCACATATTTTATCTTAATTCCTGGTTACAACCAATTCTATGACACATGCACATTTATTGTTAACCTTTTTATAGGTTTAGATATTGAGGATTAGAAAGTTTAAACAGGTTCTCCATGTTCACATATCAATATTGAAGCTGGAATATGAAGCTAGGTAGTCTGTCTCTAATGTATAGTCTTAGCCACTACATTCTATTGTCTTTATAAGAAAAAAGTAATATATAAGAATCATATTTAGAACTCTTCAGGATTTTTCCAGTACTTTACTGGTGAGAAGCATTTTTTAATTCTCTTTCCAAAGCTCTTTGCAGGATGAGAACGATGGAGCAAAATGATAAAAGTTTCACTTTGATAAGGAATGAAGAAAAAAAACAAAACCTGTGATGAGACTCTGTACTTTCAGGGAAACATTCCACTTAGTATATCATGAGAATAAGTTTAGACTTAGTGCTCCCAATCTTCTATTTTAATGTAGTTTCTTCATATTTCTTCACCCAAAGATAATTTATAACCAACTCCAATTAAGTTGGCGTTTTGAAAAGGGAATTTTTTACGACGGTGAAATTTCAGAACATTGAACTGGTGCTTCCAGCCACAAAGCTGGGAATACAGGATGGACAGCATTACAGCTGCATAACATTCCTGACATAACTCAATGTTTATTTGTAGAAACTAATGCCCCAGAATATCCTCTTGGGACCTGAAATCTCCCCTTTGCTCTTTTCCCCTGGTAGTTGATTCTTACTGTCCACTATCCAACCATAATGATGTAAAGTGAAATCTATTTTGCTTGTGGGGAAAAAAAAGAATGGTTCACAACTTCACTCAGTTTTTTTAGTTAACATATTAACACATTTCAGAGTAATGTAGTTGAGTACTCACAGCACGTTTTGAAGAAACAATACATGAAGCAAGTTCTCTTTCTATTTAACAGATGTAGTCTCTAACTCAAATAATCTGGATTTTTTTTTCTTTCTTTGGGATGGAGTCTTGCTCTGTCACCAGGCTGGAGTGCAGTGGCACAATCTTGGCTCACTGCAGCCTCTGCCACCCGGGTTCAAGCAATTCCCGTCTCAGCCTCCTGAGTAGCTGGGATTACAGGCGCGTGCCATCACCTTGACTAATTTTTTTATATTTTAGTAGAGACGTGGCTTCACCATGTTGGCCAGGATGGTCTCGATCTCCTGACCTCGTGATCCACCCACCTCGGCCTCCCAAAGTGCTGGGATTACAGGCGTGAGCCACCACGCCCCGCCAATATGCTGGAAATTTTAGGTCACTATTTGAATGATTATTTTTCGGTTTAGCAAACATTTTTAGCTGATTTAGTTTTTTAAATGCTTAAAATTAACTTTTGTCTTTCTACATAAGTAATACTTGTTCTTTGTAGAAAAATTAGAAAAGTATGCAAATAAAAAGAATATATAAATAATCCATGATCCCAACACTCAGAAATAATCACTTCATTTGTACATAAACACACACACACGTAGTTATTAAACAAATATGAGATTTTAGTCTATATCCTGTTTGATAAACTGCTTACTTTATTCAGCAATATTTGGTGTACCACCAGTTTGGAATATAATGATGAAATTTACTAGACCAACCATGGTAAACAGAACTAAGACCTAGCTGATTTTATCTTTGCTTTAGTAGAGGATCCACAACAGTGTGATATATCATATTTGCTTCATTCTGACTTAGAGGGAATCTTGACTCTTTTAAACTTGACAAACTTACTCAAGCTCCATAGATAAAACTGAGATAATATGTTGGATAATATTCAAGAAAGTTTATAGTTCTTGAAAGCAAACTGTATAATTGAAGAAATAACTGAAGCCTGAGAACCTATGTTATCTTGATTGCTTAATTATATCGATCAGTTGTACCAAAATCATTCAATAAGCCATGTAACTCCACATAGACTCTAACTATAAACCTCAAAGAAACATAGGAAAATTTGAGGCAGAGGGATCAGTCACAACATATGAAGATACGTGACCCAGCTATTCACCTTTCATTCACATAATTCGCATGGTGAAGACACAGACCTACTATGTCCTGTTTAAACAAATTTTCTTTATTATAGCAATGATTCATATCATCTTTCAAAGGATTTAAAAATAGTCAGTGTGTGAAGGGCATTTGGAGATTTAAGCTTTCCCTGTTGCATGGTTCACTGCTAATATATCTGGGATATATCTGTATTGGCACAAACATAACCAGTGAAATAATGTTTCAAACATGACATTTTTAATGTGGAACAGAAAAGTGTGACCTAATGTTAATTACAGATGTCAATTATATTTGTGTTGTTTAGGGAACATTATGTCATTGGCAGTGTATTAAAAGATAGGCAGCCATAATTTGAAATCATTTTGGCAAGTGACTGTCTGTAATGGAAAGGAACAGTGGCTGCCATCGACTAATCTCCCAAAGACATCAGCAAGCTTAGTGGTCCTGAAAATAAATTAGAAATCATTCGAAAAAATAAGAACCTTTGAAAAAATATGACTAAGTTGTGATGACTTGGGCTAAGAACAAAGAGGATTTTATGATCTTACTGTTGTCTTTAAGCTTAAGGAGGGTGATCATAAAGAAGATGGTGACCAGCTGTTCTACAGGGTACAGCAGGAAATGGCTTAACTTGCAAGACAAATTTAAGTTGACATAATGTAAGAAGTACTTGACAGCATTGAATTTTAATCACTTAAAATAGGCTCCTAAGGACAGCTGAGGGAAATGTCGTCTTTGAAAATCTTTAACGTTATGATTATGATAAGCATTACAATTGGCTGCTGGGGTTTCAGTAAGTTCCTATCTAGAAAGAGAGCTGGTTTGAGGCAGGATTACTAAATGAGCCCAAAACTCTTCCTGCTCTCCCTTTTGGTATCATCCCATACACCCACTACAAAAGGATTCCAACCAAATGACTGGTTAATTTCTTAATTCATTCAACAGAGTTGAGTGTCTACACCTTGCTCCAGTATGTGGATTGATTTTATTGATTTATTTGCCCAAAATACATAGATGTAACACTTTTCATTGGATCCTGCATTTATGGGAGTCTTTCTTATTAATTGGTATTTCTTTTTCTGTGCTGTAAAATAATAGGTCTTATGTATATAACACAGGTATCACAACATAAGGTTGTGATATTAAGAATACAAAATGTATTTCTTATAACATTGTGGAGAAATAGGTGGTGTTCAGACCATCTAGGATTTCAAGATATTCAGAAAAGAAAGAGATTATCATTCTGGTGAATTTGCATCTTTTATAACTTAAAAGTTTTTATTTGTTTCTAGATTTATTACAGGAAACCACCACATAACATGGGTTTAAAAGAAATCCCGTGTAACATAAAAGCTATTCTAATGATGATGTCTAACTACTAAGATAAGAGACTCACCAGAAACAGCTTAGAGAGCCATTGAATTCAGTGGGAGATGTATGTGAGCATCTCAGAAGAAAATATAGGCATTGGGTTCTTAAATATGATAAAAGAGAATAATTAAGAGACTGGTAGTTATTGACAGTCTCAAAAAATAAAGCAGTTAAAGGAATGAATTTCGACAGTAAGAAATGAAACACACTGGGTGATTTTTTTTAAAAAAAGATGAGAGCTCTTAAAAAGGGAAAGGAAATTATACAAATGCAATTAATTCTATTTGAAAGGCAGTCTATACCACTCACTATTTCAATATTCCTTCTGAAAGTGGTGAGGCGCTCAGATTCTGTTTCTTTATATCAGGAAGTCAATTCTTTCAGGCCTATTCAGCCTCATCAAACTGGGTCTCCCACTGAGAAGCATCATTAGATGGCAGCTCTCCCAATCTTCCACCTGAGAAAGGGCCACTGAATTCACAGATTTTTATCCCCCACTGCACTCTCTCATATCCCACTGATTTCAAAGGGAGCTGTGTATATCGAAGACAAATGCAAGGAGGCAGAAAGGGATGCTTGGATCCTTATATTCCTAAAAGCAAACACAGTTGTATAAGGAGGATCAATATTTTTCTACATTAGTTAATCGGGTGAATTGTACATAGCACAGGTATTTATCAAGAAATGATGCTTTAATTGATTAATTTCATTCTTTTATTAGTAAATTTATCTGTAGGCAGAGACACCTACATCCTTTTAAAAAAATTATACTGTTCATGTTAGTACAATGTAGCATATTTTCCTTGTACGTTAAGGTTTGGGTTCCATGACCAATACCTGTAAGTTATACTTAAATATGTCACAATTTAATTCTGGTAATATCATATCACATTGTATCCATTTTATATAAACTGCTTCACCTTATGCAACAGGTGTAGTCATGAAAGTTTTGGTAACAATTTAATTTTTATCAATAAAAAAATCTGTCCCAAGTGTCCTGAATAAGCAGAGTACTTAAAGGAAATTTAGGTTGAATCTTTCTTAAAACAAATAATCCTCTGGAAAAATCATGAAACTTTCCTTCTATATATATGTTTACTGTATGTTCTTAAAGCAGTACAAACATAAGCAATTTTATGCACGTATTTCTATGGCTAGAGTCAGACATTGACTTAATAAGTATCTGACCTTATTTTCAGTTCTCTTAATGTTGATATTCCACATTTGGGTCATTTTGTGTAAAGTATCTATCAATATGGTTTTCTCTTTTCAACTTTTACTTTAGAATCAGTAGTACATGTGCGGTTACAAAGGTATCTATCAATATGTTCTAATGGATGTTTTTACTTTTATTGCTTTGGTATTTCTTTTAATGGACAGTACATACAGTATACTTGGTATTTGTTTTTAAATAAAATATACTGAATAAAACATTGTTAAGCTCTATTTAGGTAAGGATTAAAATTAGTAAAATTCATTTCCCCCTATCATTATTACTAATTGAAGAAGAAAAAATATATTTTGTTTCTTTTCAAATATTTATATTTCCAGATAAAGTAAACACTTTTGCTACTTATCTAGTATCGAGTGTCTAGACATCATAATGTATAGCTTTTCAATAAAATGCACATCTACTTTTTATACATTTATCTACACAAATAATAATGAATGCATTCTTATAAACCATTCAAACAATACATAATTTCCAGTTTCTCTGCTTGCTGTTCCCCCAATCTGCAATACTCTCTTACTTCATTTCAGTCTCAGCTTGAATGTCACTTCCTCTGAAATACCTTTGCTGTCCAGTACTTGCTATTGTATATCTATTTGTTTATTACCTGTCACCAATGAGACACTCTGTAAAGGTGGGGTGAGAGGCGTGATGTACTTTTATTCACTATCTCCTAATTCCAAGAACAATGCCTAGCATATATTAGACATATAGTTTGAATTCAATGGGTAAATGAATGGCAGACCCCCAAAAAAGTGCCTTTCAAAGAGGTTTTACAAAGTATTACTAACATAGAAATGCACAAACTTCATGAGTTTGAAATTAAGCAGCCAATCTTATGTAACTCTTTTGATGTGACATCATACATTTTAAAGGCATAAAAAGCGCAGATTATACATAATAGAAATTCGGATAGATCTTGTACCACCTGTGTGCTGTTACATGGCTCCAAGTTCAGCACAATGACCAAAAACCAACATGATATCAGGATCTCCAAATCAACAAATGCCAACTTCTGAAGCCTCAAATGCAAAACATAAATTCTGAGGCAAGGGTAAATCACGTATGATGCTGGTTCAGACATTATCTTTAATTGTTTCAGGTTTATAGTTGTCATTGGATCATTGATGTCAATGAATCCTTTCCACAGTTAAAATGATTACTATACTTCATCCAAGGATCCCTGTGAATCTTCATGAATTTAAAATTTGAAACAGGATGAGAAGTATTCAGAGGAGTGACAAAAATTATTTTTAAGTGAAAACATACAACTGGCTAACCGTTGTAATATCTTGTTGGAACAAATAATCTTTACGGTAAAAATTTTTCTGATTATTAGAATTCCCAAATGAAAAATAGCTTTTCCAGAGTGACAGTCAGTTTCTCATTTCCAAATTATGTAATCTTAAGTGAAGCATTGTTTATTATAGAAGCAATTCTTGAATTAGATCAAAGAATGACTATTTTATTATAAACTTATATTCTGGGGTACACTAATTATTTGGGACATTAATACTACACAAAATATGTAAATTTGTTATTAAATAATTTGGGGAAACATTTTTGAAAATCAAGTATTGATAACTCAGAGCCACTAATACGTAAATATGCATTGTGTTGCCCCTAAATGAGAACATACTATGCATTAAGAGGTTCCTTATTGATTTACCATGGAATTCTGTTTTCAGAGAGCATCTATTGACAGTAGTGTTCCAAGTAGTACTATCTGTTAGATAATACTAAAGTTGATGAACTTTAAGACACTTTCCAAAATTCTGTTTTTAGATGTTTTATAAAGTCAACTCCTTAGAGCCCAGACAGCAGAGATCATCTAAGCAACTATCTCTGAACTACGCATCCCATTTCAAAAAAAAAGGTTTTAAATTTTATCTCTGCCTAATACTTTATTCAAAACCAAAAATGGTTTGAGAGCTTAAAATAAACATCAAATATCTGTAGATACCGTATTTCAAAATCATTCAACAAAATTGTGTTTGGGAGGCTGAGACAGGAGAATTGCTTGATCCCAGGGAGGCAGAGGTTGCAGAGAGCCGAGATCGTCCCACTGTACTCCAGTTTGGGCCCCAAGTAGGAAACCCCATCTCAAAAAACAAAATTAATTTAAAAAAAATATTAATTTCTTATGGTAGTGTGAGTTTACTTTTATGTTATTTTCCTGCAAAAGGACAGACATATGGTTAGGCTATTGTGTTGAGTGCTGAATAATTTATATTAAAATAGCTGCTTTATAACCTAAATCCAGTATATATTTATTTATGTATCTTATAGTAAATGAATTATGGTCATTTAATTCCTTTGTAACCTTAAAGTTAATGAAAAAAAATCTTGATTACAATAGGTATATTGGTCAGTAAAAGTGTTGTATATCTCACTTATTTTAATAATAAATTTATTGTTGAAAACTACCTTTATGTCAAATTTTTAAGAAACTAACACAGACATATCTCAGGCAATGTTTCTTTGCATAGGTTACAAATAAAATATGCAAACGTATTAAAAACTGCAAAATGAATAATATTTCAAATAAAAGTTATTTTTAATGTCAAACTGTTAATTAAAGTAGAAAAACGAAGTTAACAATGCTCTGAGAGAGAGCATGAAAAAAATAAAGTAACAGTATTAGACAGCACATGCTGTTATGCGTTTTGATGGCACAAGACCTTACCACAATCCAATCCTGAGAAAATGCTCAACAAGATACAACCTAATTCATTTGATGAAAGGCAGAGTTGAAAAAAAAAATGAATGGTAAATGGCAAATGTGCTTTTTGAAGTACCTGGGAATAAATACAGAAAGTGCAATCATGTCATCATTACTTTGTAAAAATATGTACAGTGGAAATAATAGATACAATGATGATAACTAATGAACTAAGGATAATGACAAGGAGTAAATTAAAATGCATATGCCAACTAAGCAGAGGGTAAAGGTTTTAAGGACCAAAAATCGACATAAAAACAATGAAAAAATAAGTGAGTAAAATATCCATTATAAACAAGCTTCCTTTTCCCTAATATTAGCCCCTGGCTTGCAAGGTGGTATTTATACTTGGTTGTGAGGCCACATCATAGCCCCAGCAACATAATGTTTAGCAATTATACAAATTTCAATATACTCAGCACTCAACATAAGTAATGAGGGCCACCTCCAAATCACCAATTTCATTCAGCACTTTCAAATAAACAATATGTGGTTTGACAATATATGGGTTTGCCTTCCTTTTGCTTTAATAAAGTGGTCAACAAAGTGCTATTAGTGCAACTTACAGTCTCTGAGTCAGTGTGAATGATTAGAAAGTAGGTTAGAGGTATTTTTAAAATACAGTTTTTTCTTCACTCCAACCAAATAAAGAAGTTAGAGCCTTAATTGAAATGGTTACTTATATACAATATTAATGCATATATGGTTAAGGATTTTGTCAGCATTTCTATTCAACTAACCTTGTTTCAAAGAATAAACAATTATGCTTTCAAAAACTAATGACAAATTTAAATGAGATATTCAAATAATGTTTTTCAAATAGTTAAAAATGTTCTCCCTTTCAAGAATATTAGGCAAAGAAAATTCAAAGATGCACTTAAAAATAGACCAAAACAAAGATATGCTAATTTTACTAACACTTTAAGAAAAAATTTCACTGAAAATTTTCCTACTTAGATTAGGTATACATTGGAAAATGTATGATGATCAGAATTTCTTTGCCATATGTCAGTGCTAACCACATATCTCTGTAGAATTAGGAACAGGAAGAATGCAGGAAATTAATGTGGCATAAATTTACACCTAAAACCATGTGGAGCGTGCACTGTCTCAATCAACCTGGTTTTTTTCCTCATTTAGTGGTTCTCTGCTTTAACCCTGGATTGAGTCTGATATAGTTATGATTTACGATTGGTGGGAGGGGCTAGGACTAAGCTGAAAAGGTAAAGGGAATAAAAAGAAGATTGTCCAATTCTCTTTCTCTGACAATAGCCATCAGCAAGCTAAAGGATTGTCCAATTCTCTTTCTCTGACAATAGCCATCAGCAATGCTAACTAGAACCTGAATTAGCTTGAGATGTTAGTAAAACACTAGTGACAGCAAAGAGGTTTACATTTTCTCTTCTAAAAAGTTTAAGCTATTCTAAAATGGACTAGGTTCAATATCTGGCCCAAATTATATCCCCATCATGATCTAGACCTAACTTGTTTTCCTTCTCTTTTCACATTTTCTTTTTTTTTTTTTTTGAGACAGAGTCTGGCTCTGTCTCCCAGGCTAGAGTGCAGTGGCCGGATCTCAGCTCACTGCAAGCTCCGCCTCCTGGGTTTACGCCATTCTCCTGGCTCAGCCTCCCGAGTAGCTGAGACTATAGGCGTCCGCCACCTCGCCTGGCTAGTTTTTTTGTATTTTTTAGTAGAGACGGGTTTCACCATGATAGCCAGGATGGTCTCGATCTCCTGACCTCGTGATCCGCCCGTCTCGGCCTCCCAAAATGCTGGGATTACAGGCTTGAGCCACCGCGCCCGGCCCTTTTCGCATTTTCTTTAGATTCAGCCCAGGGTCAGAAATCCAGGCTCCTTTGCCCATCTAATAAGAAAGAATGAAAGTTGAAAGCCACTCTCAGAAATGGACATGTAAGGAGACATACCCAGGTAACACGGACACAATTCCGCTTTAGTATTTTGAATACTGTCATCAATCAGAGTGGTTCTCTTCTGACATTGATTCCAACCGTCTCACCAACAGTAAAAGGAGCCATTAATGAAAGTCTGCTTATCAGTAGCCCTTTTACATTAGATTATTTCTACATCAAAGTAGTTCTTTCAAGTTAAAGGTGATAGCAAAAGAATTCAAACCTGAACCATACTGATGCTATAGATATAACTACTAATTTACAGTAAATCAAACAATAGAAAAACATGCTGAATTACATCACAAGTATGCAGTCAGACAAATACAGAATGCATCTACAAGACACAAATATTGAAAGAAAAAAATAAAGAGGGAAAGGAAATGACTCTGGATGAAAACAAATCGAAGAAATAAACCAAATGCAACATTTTTAAACTTTTATTTTAAGTTCAGTGGTACATATGCAGGTTTATTACATAGGTAAACTTGTGTTAAGGGGGTTTGTTGTACAGATTATTTCATTACCTAGGTATTAAGCCTAGTATCCATTCATTATTTTTCCTAATCATGTCTCTCCTCTCACCCTCCATCCTCCATAAAGTCCCCGTGTGTGTTACCCTCTACGTGTTTATGTGTTCCCATGATTTAGCTCCCACTTATAAGTGAGAACTTGCTGTATTTGATTCTCTATTCCTGTGTTAGTTTGCTAAGAATAATGGCCTTCAGCTCCATCCATGTCCCTACAAAGGACATAACCTCATTCTTTTTTTATGGTCGCATAGTGTCCCATGGTGTACATAGGGTGCATTTTCTTTATCCAGTCTATTGATGATGGGAATTTAGGTAGATTCCATGTATTTGCTATTGTGAATAGTACTGCAAGTGAACAGGTGCATGCATTTGTCTTTATAATAGAATGATTTCTATCCCTTTGGGTATATACCCAGTAATGGGATTGCTGGGTTGAATGGCATTTCTGTCTTTAGGACTTTGAGGAATTGTCACACTGTCTTTCACAATGGTTGGACTAGTTTACACTCCTATCAACAGTGTAAACATGTTCCATTTTCTCCACAACCTTTCCAGTATCTGGTTTTTTTTTTTTTTTTTTAACTTTTTGATAGTAGCCGTTCTGACTAGTGTGAGATGTTATCTCATTGTGATTTTGATTTGCACTTCTCTTATGATCAGTGATATGATTTGACTGTGTCCCCACTCAAATCTCATCTTGAATTATAGTTCCCATAATCCCCACATGTCCTGGGAGGGACCTGGTGAGAGGTAATTGTATCATGGGGAGTTTACCTCCATGCTATTCTCATGATAGTAGTGAGTTCTCACGAGATCTGATGGTTTTATAAGGGGCTTTTCCCCCTTTTGCTCGGCACTTCTCCTTACTGCCGCCATGTGAAGAAGGACATGTTGTTTCCCCTTTCACCAGGGTTATAAGTTTCCTGAGGCCTCCCAAGCCCTGCAGAACTGTGAGTCCATTAAAACTCTTTCTTCTATAAATTACCCGGTCTTGCGTATGTCCTTATAGCCGCATGAGAGTGGACTAATATAGTCAGTGATGTTGAGCTTTTTTTTCATCTGATTGTTGGCTGCATGTGTGTCTTCTTTGGAAAAGTGCCTATTCATGTCCTTTGCTTACTATTGTATAGTGTTGTTTGTTTTCTTCTTGTAAATTTGTTTAAGTTCCTTATAAATTCTAGATATTAGATCTTTGTCAGATGCATAGTTTGCAAAAATGTTCTCCCATTCTGTAGGTTATCTGTCCACTATGTTGATAGTTTATTTTGTTGTGCAGAAGCTCTTTAATTTAATTAGATCCCATTTGTCAATTTTTGCTTTAGTTGTGATTGCTTTTAGTGCCTTTCTTATGAAATCTTTGCCCATGCCTATGTCCTGAATGGTATTGCCCAGGTTTTCTTCCATGGTTTTTATAGTTTCAGGTTTTACATTTAAGTCCTTAATCCATCCCAAGTTAGCTTTTATATACCGTGTAAGGAAGGGGCCCAGTTTCAGTCTTCTGCCTATGGCTAGCTAGTTAGCCCTGCACCATTTATTGAATAGGGAATCCTTTTCCCATTGCTTGTTTTTGTCAGCTTTGTCAAAGATAAAATAACAGTAGGTGTGTGGTCTTATTTCTGGGTTCTCTGTTCTTTTCCATTGGTCTATGTGTCTGTTTTTGTACCAGTACCATCTTGTTTTGGTTACTGTAGCCCTGTAGTATAGTTTGAAGTTGGGTAGTGTGATGCCTCCAGCTTTGCTCTTTTTGCTAAGGATTGTGTTGGCTATTCAGGCTCTTTTTTGGTTCCATACAAATTTTAAAATAGTTTTTTTCTAGTTCTATGAATAATGCCAATTATAGTTTAATAGGAATAGCATTGAATCTATAAATTGCTTTGGGTGGTACGGCTATTTTAACAATATTGATTCTTCCTATCAATGAGCATGAAATGTTTTTCTATATGTGCCATCTCTGATTTCTTTGAGCAGTAGTTTGCAATTCTCCTACAGATTTTTCACCTTCCTAGTTACCTGTACTCCTATGCATTCTATTCTTTTTCTGTCAGTTAGGAATGGGAGTTTCTTCCTGATTTGGTTCTCAGCTTGACTCTGGGTGTACAGGAATGCTAGTAATTTTTGCACATTGATTTTGTTTCCTGAGACTTTGCTGAAGTTGTTTATCAGCTTAGGAAGCCTTGGGGCTGAGACGGTGGGATTTTCTAGATATAGGATCATGTCATCTGCAAACAAGGATAGTTTCACTCTCTCCTAAACAAATGTAAGACAAATTAAAAAACAATTAAAACAAACTTAAGAATTAAGAAATAATTAAAACAAACTTAAGAAATAAATAAACCAAATGCAATTTTTTAATCATGATTCAAACAAGTCAGTCAAAAAACCTACTCACAGCATTTAGGGAAAATTAAATACTGATTGTATATTAGATGACATTAATAATGTAACATTTTTAAAGTGTGAAGCTGCTACTGTGATTATATTTGAAGCCCTAATTTCTGAGAGATATATACTGAAGCTTAGATTTTAGATTTCAAAATGCAGTCTGAGATTTGCTTGAAAACAACTTACTGGTATATATAGATGAAATAAGATTAAATAGTTACGGATATTAAGTATGAATAAAATGTATTCATTATATTCATTTCTTTAGGTTTGTTCAAAATTTTCCACAACAAAAACTTTTAACAAATAATAGCGATGATGGCAAGAGTGTGCTTGTGTGTGTTTGAGTGTGTGTTTGTGTGTTTATATCTTTTGAGGTGAATAATCATCAGCTAAGTTGAGAATTTCTCTTTCTCTGCTGTAAGTGACTAATTTCTCCAACAGGCTTCCCTGTTAAAATATTATTTTACTTTGTCAAAGATCTGCATTATAGAAACAAATGTTAAAGAAACAATGCTGAATATTGGCTCATAGAGACGAAGCAAAGAGAAGGGAGGATTACTAAAGTATATAATTTCAGTGTAGTTATACAAGGTAAGTTTATATTAAAAATGGGACTCTTTAATAAACATTTAGTAAATAGCACATTAAAATGTAAATGACTGAAAAATAATCCCCTGAGATTATAAACAAAAATAGGGACCTATATTATCACTTCAATTGAGCATTGTACTAGAAATCCTGACTAATACAATAAGATAAGAAAAACAATTTTAATCTAAAAATTAGAAAGGGAAAAATAAAGCTTTTATTAACTACATATGACACATGTTAATGGAGAAAACGCAAAAAGAATTTATCAGTACTCACAAGATAATTTATCAATGCCATTCCATTAAAAAGTCAATATGCAAAATCAATTGTATTTATACATACTAGCAACAAGTAATTAAAAATAAAATGTATAAAATGATACTATGTATAATAGCATTCAAAACATAAAAATTCTAGGAATACATTTCTTAAAAGGCATATACTAATGCTACACTGAAACATAGAAAACGTTAGTGAGTACAATTGAAGGTTAAAAGATAATATAATAGAAAATACCATCTTCATGAATTGGAGTGCTACTAGCTTCAATTTTGTAAAAATGTCAGTTTTCCCTAATTGATCTATTTATTTAATATAATTCTAATAAAAATCTCAGAAGCCTTTTGTTTTCATAAAAAGTCAATTCAAAAATATATACGAAAATGCCAAGGATATTCACGACAAACTAGAAGAAGTACAATGTTAGGGGTTGTTCACCACCAGATATAAAGATACATTGCAAGCTAGAGTAATTAAAGCAGTATTACTGAAAAAGATAGGCCAAAAAAAAAAATCAATAAAACAAAATAGAAAGTGTAGAAACAGACCCGCCTGTATGGCGAGTTGATTTACAACAAAAGTAGCATGGCAGTGCAGGGCATGTTTTTTAGGAAATGATGATGGATCAATTAGATGTGCATATGGAAAACAGTGAGTCTTCACCTACTTCATACTGAAGTATTCCAAATATTTTGTAGATCTAATGTGAAAGATATTTTAAAAACTATCCTTAGATGGAAGAATGTAAACAGGACAGCAAATGCATGAACCATAAATTAAAAATTGTTAAATCTGATTATATCACAATTAAAAGTTTATTTTTAATCAATAGAAAAAATTAAAAGAGTAAAAAGGCAAATCCAAGAGTAGGAAAATATATCAGATTGAGAAAGAGAGAGAGACACAATGGTAAAGAGAGAGAGATATATAGACATAAATGTATCTCACAATGCACTTGTATCCAGAATACATAAAGAATTTCTATAAGTCAATAAGAAAGGAGAAACCCAATTAAAAATGGAAAACTTTGCTGATTAGGCACTGCTCAAAAGAGAAAAACTAAAATGCTACCAAACATGACATGCTTCACCTTATTAGTCAATTAAAACTAAATGGATTACTGCCACACACCCCAGAATAACCCTAAGATAACGGGTTAATAAAGATGCAAAGCAAGTAGAATTCTCATACTCTTCTTCTGGAACTATAAATTGGCACAACACTTTTGGACGGCAGTTTGGAAATATCTACAAGTGCTGAACATATGCATCACCTATGGTCAAGTATCTCTCTATGGATATATGCACCAAAATGTATGTTAAAAATGTTCATGGCAGGACTATTCATAATAGAACCAAAGGGGCAACAACCCAAAGATACAGCAGTAGAATGGAGAAATAAATTATAGTATGTTCAAGCAATGGAACACCATATAACAACAAAAATGATTGAATCTCACAAATTCAATGTCGAATAAAAAGAGCAAGCACACAAAAAGTACATACAGTATGATTTATCTACAGTATATAAATTTCAAAATCAGGCATACATGATGTATGGTACTAGAAGCCAGATAGTATTGACACTGAAGGGTGGTAGTGACTGGTGCCTCTGGACACAGGTAATGATTTTTTTCTTGATTTTTTCTTTTTACTTTGTCAAAGATCTGCATTATAGAAACAAATGCTGAAGAACCAATGCTGAGTATTGGCTCATAGAGACGAAGCAAAGAGAAGGGAGGATTACTAAAGTATATAATTTCAGTGTAAGTTATACAAGGTAAGTCTTGACTGTATAGATGCAGTTACCTTATTTTAAAAAATCCATCCAGCAATATATTTATTATTTATGTGCATTTATATATACATATATATGTAGTTGAATTAAAAGTTGAATTTTAAAAATGGAAAAAATATTTTTGCAAGAGTCATACATGTCACCTTGTAGGAAGCAGTCACTATTATGTTTTCATATATGAAACTGGAATATTTGAGGTAAAATAAAAGAGTTGTGTAATTGGAGAAATCCTGGATCATTTGAGTTACAAATCTCTGCAGCTAGTTCCACAAAATACTTGGAAATTTAGTAACCCTCTATAATTTCACTGAAAGGATGTGTATAAGTACTGTTAGAAGTGACTGATAGTTGTCACTTATCTATATGTCTCACTTATCTATATGACTCACTTACTATGTGTCACCTATGAGATATATATGTTTTTGTTTGTCCGTTCGTTCGTTTTTGAGACAGAGTCTTTCTTGTTCTGTTGCCCAGGCTGTAGTGTAGTGATAGGATCTTGGCTTACTGCAACCTCTGTCTCCCAGATTGAAGTGATTCTTGTGCCTTAGCCTCACAAGTAGCTGGGATTACAGACGTGTACCAGCACATCTAGATAATTTTTGTATTTTTAGTAGAGACAGGTTTTCACCGTGTCGGCCAAGCTGGTCTCGAACTTCTGACCTCAGGTGATCCACCCGCCTCAGCCTCCCAAAGTGCTGGGATTATAGGGTGAGCCACCGCGCATGGCCAAGATATATACATATGTTTTTAATCTAGATATGCATAAATCCGTTTTTTTTTTCAGGTTAGAAATATTAATGAAGAAAAATGATTGCATTATTATTTTTATTTACTCTACCATATTAGTGCTTGACTACTTCATTTGTTTCCTGTAATTATGTCCTCTGAGACATGACCATGCCTATTGATTCAAATACACAGAAGTTTTTGGGAATGAATCCATATAAGGCAAAAATATTTCCAATGGACAAATATAAATTTCGTGGCTAGACCAATTTTTGTGCAGATAACACTGCAATCATCAACGGTTGATCTTGTAGTTTTAGGGTTAAGCCCTGCATCAATATAGATGTGAATTTCCTTTCCAAATAGCCGTTCTGCTGGAGTTTCTCTTGTCGTCAGTTTCATTTTTGATCAAAGAGCAAGCATGGAGATTTGGATCACGATGAACTACTGATTCCAAACTTCCTAAACACTACTAATCCTCTCATTTTTAATGTAGGTATTTTGGATATGATATAATCATTTATTTCAACATTTCCCTCCTTCAAAATTGTTGAAGGTTTATATTTAAATATATTTTATCTCTGTGTAAATTTGCTTTATTTAGCAGTAAGCATAGAATTCTGCAGTTATGGGCATAAAACAAAATGAAAATACTCCACAAATAAAAGGTATAAGTATAGCATTATTATTTAGGTATAAGTATAGCATTATTATTATTATCTATCTATTCAACATTCTTTTCCACAGAACACTGAAGGTAAAACTTAGTCACTGAATGATCAGCTTCCAATTAAATAAATTTTGTTAATGCCTTTTCATTAACATGGCTTTTGTTAATATGTTAGTAGCTATATATTTTCTCTTAAAGTGGTAAATAAAATGCAATGTCTCAAGCCACATATTAAAATCAGCCTCATAACTGTCATTATACTTCTTGCTTTATTTTACTTATAGATATTTAAAGTTTAGAATATGAAAAATGAATATGAAATATATGTTCTAATTTGTCTCATATAGGCATTGTTGGTAGAGTTTTTTTTTTGTTGTTGTTGAGACGGAGTCTCGCTCTGTTGCCCGGGCTGGAGTGCAGTGGCCGGATCTCAGCTCACTGCAAGCTCCGCCTCCCGGGTTTACGCCATTCTCCTGCCTCAGCCTCCCTAGTAGCTGGGACTACAGGCGCCCGCCACCTCTCCCGGCTAGTTTTTTGTATTTTTAGTAGAGACGGGGTTTCACCTTGTTAGCCAGGATGGTCTCGATCTCCTGACCTCGTGATCTGCCCGTCTCGGCCTCCCAAAGTGCTGGGATTACAGGCTTGAGCCACCGCGCCCGGCCTAGAGTTGCTATTTTTAAGAGAAAATCTCATTTCTCTCTTTAAGTTTTCCTAAAATGTGGGAAACCCTAAATTGTATAGGAACATGTAAGTAGTGTTTGTTTCTTCCAGTAAGTAGGTTGTTTGATTTCCCAGAGGGCAGGTGGTAAGCGCAGGGAGGAAGTAAGGCAAGGCTTTGTGGGAATTATTTGAGCCTTAAAGAAATTTAGAAGGTTTGGAAGTTAAATAAGGTTCAAGTTGGTTCTTATTGTGAATGTCTAAACTGTTTTTCCCTTCCTTGGTGAAGCGCCATAAAGTCAGGTGTGAATAGACTGTGAAATGGGCTTTTCTTGTGTAGCAAGCTTCAGCCAAATGGTGATTTTGTTTAAACACGTATGGCAGCAGCCTGTTTTGTGGGAAAGTTTTATATATAAACCTGAAAAACTGATCAAATGGAAATTATTCCTAAATTGTATTTAAATCATGGGATACATCTTCATTTTCTTCTACTATATTTAGGCATTTTTAGCCTAATTAGTAAAGATTTGAGCTATGTATACTTAAAAGAATGTATTTTAATGTAATATAGATTAAGTTTTAAGTATTAATAGGTATATACAGAATAACAACAATGTAAAGTGTGACTAAAAAACCACCTAAGTAAAAGAGACAAAGAATTGATTGTGCATTTGTCATACTGATGGCTCATTACAGAAGTTACTATGAAACAAACACGGTTGACATTTTCAATTAAGAAAACAAGAAAAAGCAAAAATGAATGCTCACATGGGTTTTCTTAAGGGGTTATTAATAATGGTAATTCTTATCGGGGTTTCTGTTTTATAAAATGAATACATGCTTATTATAGAAAATATGATAAAAACTGTAGTAATAATAACATGTATTTAAAGACTTGTGTATTCTGGAATGTTGTATTGTTGTATTAGTTCTTACAACAACCTTATGAGGTAGCCATTATAATTATTTAACATATTACAAAACAGAAAACAGATATATAACTTCACTTTTTACATAAGTTACACAGCTACTAAGGGGCAAGGCTGGGATTCAATTATATCTCTCTTTGACTCTATAGTATAAACCTATATTATATGACTCTATATTATAAAAAGTAGGAAAAAAAGAAAACAAAAATTGTCTGCAATACCACAATTCTAATATAGATACCTATATCTCCAGACCAACATGTAAAATATTTATAAATTCAGTATGGTTAAATGATAGTTATTGTGATTTTTACTTAAAATTAAAATTCCTAATGAGTCCTTTCTATTCCCAATTATCAAGGCTCTACTAGGATGTGTTGCTTAGAAAAACATGATCAAAACTTATTCCATTTTCTAATTGAAAACTTTGTACTAAGTTAAAGGAGATGACATTGCTACTTTTCTTTCGTCGTTTTTTCATGAATGCACTGATGAACATAAGATTGGTGGTCTTAAAATACAGGCTGCATTCTTTTTCATCCCACTTTGTTGATCCATGTCCTTCTTACCAGTTTCAATGTAGATGGTCCAAGAATAGCACCTAACTAAAAATCATCAGGTTTGATTTATTCTGCCTTTAAAGTTGTATGCCTTTCTCAGACCTTGGCCACAACAGGCTCCGAGTTAATGTCCTTTGCAACCTCTGGGAAGAATGTTGGGGATTTAGTAAATATTAAATGTTGCTTGTTGAGTGTTTAGAAGCAACTTATTTCAGGGCCACAAGATCAAACTCCTGTGCTTAAAATGTTTGATGATCACCCAAGCCACACCCCTATGGCACACTGTTTATGAACTTGAACTATTCAAGTTCAGTGTGATAGTTAAGATGGTGCACTGATTGGTGGTCATGGTCCACAGAAGTGAAATTGAAACCTGCCTGTAGCCATTGAAGGAACCACCCAGTATTTAGGAGCTGCTGAAGTACAGAGAAAGACCATGACAAGGTTGAGTTGATGTACTTATATGTTTTGTTTGCTTTCAAAATAGTTTCAGCAGGATAACCTTGATGCTTATGAAATAATTTTATGGAAGAATAGCCATATCAATCATTTTTACTTAATAAAGATGCATTGATTTATTTGGGCTTAAGACTTTCTGCTTAAAGAGGGACCTCCGAAATTTATAGAATAAGAAAAATCAAGAAAATCTGGCATGAAAAGCATTATTGAACCAAATGAAGTTGTCTTACGTTGTACTGGATTTATTGTCATTGCTAACAGTTTTTTTTTTTCTTTATTATATACAATGAAATCAAACCACTTCTGACACAAATGAGTACAACTATGTAATATTTTATTAATACTTCTTCAAGAAAATTATCAGATAGTGATAAGACAAAATCAGAAACCATGGCCTAATTTCAACTTCCACCATTGAATTGTGGGGGTGAGCATGTCAATAATCTTTGTTTTCTGGAATTGTAAAGTGGGTACAATTTGCAAATTTTTACAAATATTGCGGAAGATCTGAAGAAAGAACCTGTCATTTTCATTTTCAAGGACGGGATGATTCTCACTCTTCTTAACATTGGACCCAAAGGTTTGATAGAATATGGAGGGGAAGAAATAGTAATAATTCTCTGAAATATCATTGATTTGAGCAAAATAACCATATCCTCAATAACCACAAAACCACCAAAAGGAATAAGGGAAGGAGCTGATCTTTTCTTTCCCTTGTCCGACCCTAAACACCAGTTCAATACTCTTGCCACTTTGGGGATAAATTAATCATATACAATTGGTTACAAAAATGTATCAAATACATATCAAATATATATGTATTAAATAAAAACATTTGGCTCCCTTTCCAAATTTTTCATCTGTAATTGGAATATTCTGTTTCACATAATCTACCACCTCAGAGCAGAAGCAAATATAGCAAGACATGAGGTATGGAGGTACCTCTCTGGAAAGCTAATAATTTCACCAACTGGCCTTCCAGGCCCTCCTTAAATCATTCTCCCAGTTGGGACTTCCGCGTGAATTCGGTGTCCCTTGTAGTAGAAATAACCTCTCTCTGTTGAATAAGGAGAGGAAAAGGGCAGAAACCACCTTCTGTGGGTGTATATGATTGTGTTTTCTCACCAACGTGAAATCACAGAATGATTTCTTTTCTGATTCCACAAATCATTCCACATTTTTCTTAAGAATTCCTTAAATCAGGCCGGGCGCGGTGGCTCAAGCCTGTAATCCCAGCACTTTGGGAGGCCGAGGCGGGCGGATCACGAGGTCAGGAGATCGAGACCATCCTGGCTAACACGGTGAAACCCCGTCTCTACTAAAAATACAAAGAAAACTAGCCGGGCGCGGTGGCGGGCGCCTGTAGTCCCAGCTACTCGGGAGGCTGAGGTGGGAGAATGGCGGGAACCCGGGAGGCGGAGCTTGCAGTGAGCCGAGATCGCGCCACTGCACTCCAGCCTGGGCGACAGAGCGAGACTCCATCTCAAAAAAAAAAAAAAAAAAAAAAAAAAAAGAATTCCTTAAATCAGGATTACACCATCTTCTGCTAATTTAGAAAAAGTATCACTTTGGTTTTTATGGGAAATCAAGTAAACATTACCCTGCTTAATATTAGTCATCTATGATTCTGCAATAGAACATGTCCAATCAAAATATCTGTATGAGATTGTACTGCACAAGAGATAGAGACAGAGAGATTTACATATAAGAATTTCCTTGAAGACAAAAGTTCTATTAGGCTGGTGTGAAAGTAATTGCGGTTTTTGTTATTAAAACTGTAAAACCACAATTACTTTTTCAACAATCTAATGACTATAGTAACATCTGCCATAAGAAACTAAATAGATTTTAATCTGCACATCAAACCAGATATCCAGATAAACAAATTTGTCTTTCTCTGAATTATTTTTATTATAATCATCATCTATTATTCTTCTACATTGTCTTTATTTCTTCTTTATTAATAGATATCTGTGTATAATTTAACCTACCACTTGCATTAAAAACAAACAAACAAAAACTTCTAAAAATTAGATGTCAGTTCTATCACCAGGTATTTTATCATGAATGTCACTATAAATTCTCATTGATTCCTGTTTATATTCATTGAAATTTGCCACAATTACTATGACATATAGAAAGAGTACATAGTTTACTCAACACTACTAACTGGCTCTAACCTGGTGTTTTTTTTTTTTTTTTTTTTTTTTCTGCAAGTGTTGACTTATAAAGAGAGGGAAACTATAGAAAGTAAATGTAGTGAGAATTGTTTCATTTGTCATATAATCTCAGAAATTTAGGTATTCTTTTAATAGAAAATCCCACATCTCAAAGGGATAGTCTCCGTATATTCCTCTGTTGATCATGTTATTGGGAAACAGAGTCTTACTACAAATTCAGGGCATCCTGTTTATGGTAGAGGTGAGCTTCTCATCTTTTCCATGTGTGTTGTATCTTTTCAGTAGGTGGTGAAATTTACAGTGAGCAATTGCCTGCCTGAAACCAGGATATGCAGAAGTCAAGTACAAAGTCAAAAATAGGACACAAATACCCTTATCCCTAACCTCTTACTCAGTCCACAGCACTGATTTTCTCTTTGCCCTAACGTAGCAATAGCAGGCATAGCTAGGTGCCAAGAACTTGTTCTTTCTGTCATCAAGAAATAAATGTCATGGGTAAAGGAACTAAGCTAGTCACTGATTGTGAAGCACTTTGAAAATGGAAAACCAAACATAGTGTAAGTGCTAGATGATGCTATTATTCAGAAGGTAAGAAACTGAGTACAGAGCTATCATTATGATTATTTGTAACATGATTGAGCAACATAAGTTTCACTACGAAATTTATTTTAGTACGACAGCAGACCCTGAGGTCATAACTGGAGGCTTTGATTATATTAACCAATTAGTAGCATTCTGATTCTTAAATATTTGCAGGGCATCACAAGACAATCATGATCATATAGGCAATGTATTTTTCTCATGTCACTCTATAAATGAGAAACACACTTCTGAATGGAGTAGTGCAGTGATCCTTAAAATGGAAACTTTGATGAAAGAACTGACAAAGAGTATAACGACTCATAGTACTTAAAGTAAGACTTTAAGTCTTACTTTACTTAAACACACTTACTTACTTAAACACACTTCTCCAAAATTTTCCCACTGAACAGAGCCTCTTGTTTAGGGAAAACTGATACTACTATAACATAATCATAAATCTTTATGTATGACTCTGTTCAGAGAGTCAGCTTTACCACCCTTAGGAAAGAGCTCCCAGGAGTAACCGTAAAGCGAGGCAAGTGAAAGTGACAGGTCATTTTTATCTTAATCTCTTGGCTCTTGTTTATATTTCTTCCCCTTCAGGCATGACCTTTCTGTTTTATTTCATCTGTCTAACTTTGACCTAGTTTTCAAAGTCCAACCCATGTCCCCAAATCCTCAATGAAGTCTTCACTGAGGAGTTCAGCTCACACTGACAGCTCCCTTTAATTAACTGGTCAGTATACAACATTAAAGTATGTTCCAACTTTTTCTTATAATTTTTAAACATACAGAAAATGGGAATTAATAGTTTAGAAACTACCCGTATATGCTACTGAATACATATAACACCAAATTCAACAATTGACATATTTTCTTATATTTAATTTTTTGCTAAACTATTTCCAAATAAGCTGTGGAGATGATACTTCATCACTAAGTGCATCAGCATACATTTCCTAAAAATAAAGATATTTTGCTACATGGTCCCAATAGCATTGGCATACCTACGAAAATTAAAAGTTATTCTATAGGTTGGTGCAGTAGCTCACACCTGTAATCCCAGCACTTTGGGAGGCTGAAGTGGGTGCATCATTTGAAGTCAGGAGTTCCAGACCAGCCTGGCCAATGTGGTGAAATCCAATCTCAAAAAACAAAAAGCAAAACAAAACAAAAAAAATTAGCTGGGCCGGGCGTGGTGGTGCGTGTCTGTAGTCCTAGCTATTCAGGAGCTTGCTTAACCCCGGGAGGCAAAAATTGCAGTGAGCCAAGATTGCACCACTGTACTCCAGCCTGGGTGACAGAATGAGACTCTGTCTCAAAATAATAATAATAATAATAATAATAATAATAATAATAATAATAATAAATGATTCTATAATCTAAAATAGAGTCTGTATTAAAATTTGCACAGTTGTCCCAAATAGCAGTTAGATAGCTGGCTTTATTGAACCAGAGAATCCAATTAACATCACGTTTTGCATTTAGGGATTGATTGCTATGCGTCTTTCCATCTTTAGGTCTTTTTCCCACTCTTTGGTCAGAAACATACACTCACTTTTTAAAATCTTTTTGAAGATACTCAACCATGAGTTCTTAATAATATCCCACAACACGAATCTGTCTGACTGGTACCTTATGCTATAATTTAAAGTTTATCTACACCTTGAATTTTCTGTAAAAGGAAAAAATAACTCAAAAGTATGATTAAATTCTTCTTAAATACTTTTGGCAAACAAATTTTATAGGTAATGCTGTCACCTATGCATCATATGAAGAGTCACATAATTTTAGACTTTTTGACTAATAATGATGCTAATTTAGATCATGTTTAAGGTGACGGCTGAGAAAACTATTCTTTGAAAAACCTTACTTTTCCCTTTTTAGTTAGCAGGCAATGTTTCATAGTTCTAATATTTAATCTCCAACTTCCTTCCTGTTTTATATTTCCTGCTACATGTAACATTCTAAACATTGGCAACTATATTTGACATTATTTTCTATTAGCTACAGAGTCTATAACATCACAGTGCTGAGCATTCAGTAAGTACCTAATGAATACTTATTAACTAAAGGATTTGCAACATCAAAATCTGACATATCCTAGCTCTTAATGACTCAATATTTGGCTATAGGTAGGTAGATTGCCCTAAGAAAATGTGCCTAACTTCTGCTTCCAGTTATGATGAAATAGTTTTAGCAGACTGATGTTCCCACTAAGATTAAAAAAAATACAATTCAGATATTTCAGAGTTTCCAAGGCAGCCAAGATTTGAAAGGCCAAAATATCATAAATAAGTAATGTTAACTGAGGTGATCCAATAATCTGTATACCTCTCTTCCTCTTGGGGCATATAGCAATTCTTGAAAGGAGTAGAATGAGAGGGCAAGAATCCACAAAAGAAGGTTGCTAGAAGAAGCCACTAGGGCTGAAAATAATGTCATGAAACTAGAAAGCCAAACATTAGAGTTCACAAAACCCAAAGCAGTCAAGACATGAGGAACCAAGATCCGTAAGAAAAGTGAAGTTCAGAGACATTAATCTGACTTCTGGCAATTATTTACATAGTAAAATGCTTGCCAAATTCCTAAGTTTCACAGCTCAAAAGGTAACGAGCCAAGCAGAAAGCATCTTTTAAAAATGTAGAATTTCCATGGTGTATATGTGCAACATTTTCTTAATCCAGTCTATCATTGATGGACATTTGGGTTGGTTCCAAGCCTTTGCTATTGTGAATAGTGCTGCAATAAACACACATGTGCATGTGTCTTTATAGCAGCATGATTTATAATCCTTTGGGCATATACCCAGTAATGGGATGGCTGGGTCAAATGGTATTTCTAGTTCTAGATCCTTGAGGAATCGCCACACTGTCTTCCACAATGGTTGAACTAATTTACACTCCCACCAACAGTGTAAAAGCATTCCTATTTCTCCACATCCTCTCCAGCATCTGTTGTTTCCTGACTTTTTAATGATTGTCATTCTAACTGGCATGAGATGGTATCTCATTGTGGTTTTGATTTGCATTTCTCTGATGACCAGTGATGATTAACATTTTTTCATATGTCTGTTGGCCGCATGAATGTCTTCTTTTTTTTTTTTTTTTTTTTTTGAGGTGGAGTCTCGCTCTGTCGCCCGGACTGGAGTGCAGTGGCCGGATCTCAGCTCACTGCAAGCTCCGCCTCCCGGGTTTACGCCATTCTCCTGCCTCAGCCTCCCGAGTAGCTGGAACTACAGGCGCCCACCACCTCGCCCAGCTAGTTTTTGTATTTTTAGTAGAGACGGGGTTTCACCGTGTTAGCCAGGATGGTCTCGATCTCCTGACCTCGTGATCCGCCCGTCTTGGCCTCCCAAAGTGCTGGGATTACAGGCTTGAGCCACCGCGCCCGGCCGAATGTCTTCTTTTGAGAAGTGTCTGTTCATATCCTTTGCCCACTTTTTGATGGGGTTGTTTGTTTTCTTTTCTTGTAAATTTGTTTGAGTTCTTTGTAAATTCTGTATATTAGCCCTTTGTCAGATGGGTAGATTGCAAAATTTTTCTCCCATTCTGTAAGTCGCCTGTTCACTCTGATGGTAGTTTCTTTTGCTGTGCAGAAGCTCTTTAGTTTAATTAGATCCCATTTGTCTATTTTGGCTTTTGAAGCTGGAAACCATCACTCTCAGCAAACTATCACAAGAACAGAAAACCAAACACCGCATGTTCTCACCCATAAGTGGGAACTGAACAATGAGAACAATTGCACACAGGGAGGGGAACATCACACACTGGGGCCTGTCGTGCAGTGGGGACCTTAGGGAGGGATAGCATTAGGATAAATACCTAATGTAAATGATGAGTTGATGAGTGCAGCAAACGAACATGACACATGTATACCTATGTATCAAAACTGCATGTTGTGCACATGTACCCTAGAACTTAAACTATAATAAAAAAAAATGTAGAATTTTTGTAGTTTCATAGTACTGGAAAAACAAAACAAAACAAAACAAAACCAAACAAAAGAAAAAAACCTGTAGTTAAGGACATGTAGAGGGGAGGGATTCTGGTAAGTAATTAAGACTCTCAGGAAACCTGAATGGAAAATCCTAGGAGTGGGGATAAACTCTAGGTAAACCAACTCAATTTTCCCCTGAGAAATAGCATCTATAACAAAGTATCAAGGACTGAAACCCCCATCTTAAATCAGCTCAGTCTCTGATTAGCTCGTAGTGATCTATGCTACTCTAATTTCCCGCCACATCTATCCTACTCTAGTTGATTTTCTGAAGGAACATAAATAACATCTTCTAGAGTCTCTATAATGTTTAATACACAATATCCAGCAATTATTCAAAAATTACCTGTCACGCAATGGAAAAGGACTCGATTTTTTAAATCCAAAACCAAAACCCCAGTAATAAAAATTGTTAGCAACATACACACAGGCAACCCAGATGTAGGAACTGCCTAAGATGAATGTTTAAATAACTGCTATTGGTATGTTTTTAAATGATAAAGTGAAAATTTTCACCTGAGAAATAGAATCTATAACAAAATATCAAGTAAAATTTAGAACTTAAAAAGAGAAGAACTGAAATGCAGGACTCAGTAGATGGGCATAAAGCCAGATTGGAGACATAAAAAGAGGATTAGTCAGGTTGCAAATAACTGAGTAGAAAATACAAGGACTATGACATGGATATAAAAGAAAATTAAATATGCAGAAAATAGCATAAAGGATGTAGCAAAAACACGTACATATGTGTAACTGGTTTTTCAGAAAGAAAGAAAAGAGAGATTGTGGCTAAAGTAGTATTTTAAAATATTGGCCAAGACTTTTCCAAAACTAAAGAAATAAGTCAGATTCAAGAACAACAAAACCCCTAGCAGAGTAAACAAAAAGTAAATCATACCTAGCAAAAACATTCAAAATCTAATGAAAACGAAAGAACATGCAATCTTAAAAGTACGTAAAGGGGAAAAGAGCACATTTACCTGCAAAGGAGCATTTTTATCATGGCTTCTCAAATGACACAACTGAAAATGGAACACACTTGAAAAACATGTTTAAAATACTCAAAGAAAATGACTACCAATCTGTAATTCTATATCCAGCTAATATTTCTTTCAAAATAAAAGGTGAAATAAATTATAAACTTATGAAAGCTTTTAAATTATTTAAAATTTAAAGCTAAATTATTTAACCGTTGAAATCTATGATCAACTTTGAGTTAACTTTTCCATAAGGTATGACATTTAGGTTAAGTTTTCTTTTTTCTTATTTTGCCTGTGTTTATTCAATTGCTTCAATGCTGTGTGTTGAAAATGTTATTCTTCCTCCATTAAATTCCTTTTACACTTATGTTCAATTAATTTGGCCATATTGTATGGTACTGTTTCTAAGATCTCAATTCTGTTTCATTACTTTCTGTAACTTAATAACACACAGTCTTGATTATTATAATATCTACAAATGATTGAAATTGGACTAAGAGATTTCTCCCATTTTATTCTTCTTCAGAATTGTTTTTGCTATTCGAGTCACAGTATATAAATATTTTTATATATTACTTAATTCTTTTTGCTAACAGCTTGTAAATAATTTTTGTATCTCTCTACATGAAGGATTTTGTTGTGTAGTTTTCTTTTTTATACTGATTTTGTTTGGCTTGAGACAGCGACTTCATAGAATGAACTGGGATGTGTTCCCTCCTCTTTCATTTTCTGGAAGAGTTTATGTAAAATTGGTGTTAATTCTTCCTTTAGCTTTTGGTATAATTTTTAGTGAAGGTATCTGTCTTCTCTGTATTTTCTTTGTCACTTTTATTGGTTGTTTCAGAAACTAACCTTTTGTTTTTAATTCTTTTCTCTATCATTTTCTATTTTCAATATCATTGACCTCTTCTCTTTATAATTTTCTTCCTTCACTTATTTTGGGTTTAGGTTGCTCCCCTGTTTTTAGATTCTTGAGACAGTAGCTTCTATCATCTACTTGCTACTTTTCCTCTTTTCTTTTAAGGCAGGGTCTTGCTCTGTCACCCAGGCTGCCCAGCTAATTTTTTTGTTTTTTTAGTAGAGATGGGGTTTTGCCATGTTGCCCAGGCTCTTTGTCCTGTTTTCTAATGTAAGCACTAAATGCTACAAATTTTCTTTCCAGCACTGCTTTAGCTTCATTTCACAAATCTTGAAATGTTATGTTTTTGTTTTCATTTAGTTTACCGTGTTTTTTAAAATGTCCCCAGACTTTCTCTTTGATTCATGGATTATTTAAAAACATATGATCTATTTTTCAAATGTTAGGAAAACTTTTTGGTGGTTGTTGTTATTATTGATTTCTATTCTGATTTCATTGTGGTCAGACAACACACTGTATGTTTTCATTCTTGTATATTTGTTGAGGTTTGTTTTATGGCCTACCATATGAATTACCTTGATATATATTCTATGAGAGTCTGTAAAAAATGTGTATTCTGCTGTTTAGGGGAATAGTCAACAAAATTTTATTTGTTTCTGTTGGTTGATGATACTGTTGAGTTTTTTCTATACCCTTGCCAATTTTTAGTCTAGTTTTTATGTCAATTGTTGAAAAGGGGGTATTAAAGTTTCCACCTATAATTGTGGATTTACGTATTTCTCATTTAAGTTTTATCAGTTTGGGCTTCATGAATTTTGAAACTGCTGTTGATATGACAGATATACATTCAGAATTATTACATCTTCTTGCTGTATAGACACTTATAATTATGGAATGTTTTTCTAATAAGTCTTTGATTTGAAGTTTACATTTTTGCTCTTCTAAATATAAATATATTTAAGTGAATTTATTGTATACAGAATAGAGTTGTGTCATGTTTTCCTATCCACTGTTTCATAAATGTCTTTTAATTGGTGTATTTAGACCATTTACAACAATGAGATTTTCAGAAGCATTTGAACCAGAGCAATTCCATCTTGAACAGGGGCTAGGTAAAATGAGGTTGAAACCTACTGGGGTGCATTCCCAGGAGATTAGGCATTCTAAGTCACAGGAAGAGATAGGAGGTCAGCAGGAGATAAAGGTCATAAAGACCTTGCTGATAAAACAGCCTGCAGTGTACAAGCTGGCCAAAGTCCACCAAACCAAGATGGCAAGGAGAGTGATCTCTGGTCATTCTCACTGCTCCTTATATGCTAATTATAATGCATTAGCATGCTAAAAGACACTTCCACCAGTGCCATGCCAGTTTACAAATGCCATGGCAACATCAGGAAGTTATCCTTTATAGTCTAAAAAGAGTTCTGGGAATTGTCCACCCCTTTCCCAGTAAACTCATGAATAATCCACCTGTTGTTTAGCATGTATTCAAGAAATAACCATAAAAGTGACCAACTAGCAGCTCAGGCTGCTGCTCTGCCTATGAAGTAGCCATTCTTTATTCATTTACTTTCTTAATAAACTTGCCTTCACTTTACTCTATGAACTCAACCCGAATTCTTTCTCGCACAAGATCCAAGAGTCTTCTTTTGGGGTCTGGACTGGGACTCCTTTCCAGTAACAAGATGAGAATGTAGAAACCTAAATCTGCCATTTACTTTTGGTTTTCTGTTTGTTCTTTCTCTTTTTCATATCAATTTTCTTATTCTTTCCTCTCTACACGTTACTTGAACATTTTTCGAATTCCATTTGATTAATCTAGGGTGTTTTGAGTGTACTATTTTGTGTATCTTTTTAGTGATTGTTTTAGGCATTACATTACACAGATATTACTTATCAAAGTCCACTGGCATCAGCAATTTATCAGTTAGAGTGAAGTTTAGAAACCTATCTCTCTCTCCCATTTATAGTATTAGTATAGTTGTCCTAAATTAGTATAGTTGTCCTAAATATTTTCTCTACATATATTGAAAGCCAGACACTTAAAATTTTATCTTCAATAGTCAAAATATAACTTTAAAAATTTAAGGAAAAATAGGACAGTTTATTGCATTTACTCATTTTTTTTTTTTTTTTATCATGTTCATTCCTTTCTTGTTTTATAATTTTCTTTCCGTTTAGGGAACTTCCTTTAGGCATTTTTTTAAGGTAGGTCTCCTTGCAACAAATTAATTTTTTCTTCATCTGAGAATGTCTTGATTTCATACATGACTGAAAAATATTTTTGCTAGATGTGGAATTTTAGTTTGACACTTGTTTTCTTTTACTGTCTTTTAATGCTGTGCCACTTCCTTTTGGCCTCCATGATTTCTAATAAGAAATCTACTGTTTTCCCCTTAAGATGTCATTTATCTCTCTCTGGCTGCTTTATATATTTTCTCCTTGTCTTTAGTTTTCTGAAGGTTGACAATGAGGTGTTTTAGCATAAATTACTTTAGGTTCATCCTGTAGATTTTTCATGGAGATTCTTTTTTTGTTTTGTTTGTTTGTTTGTTTGTTTTTTTGAGACGCGGAGTCTTGCTCTGTCGCCCAGGCTGGAGTGCAGTGGCCGGATCTCAGCTCACTGCAAGCTCCGCCTCCTGGGTTTATGCCATTCTCCTGCCTCAGCCTCCCGAGTAGCTGGGACTACAGGCGCCCACCACCTTGCCCAGCTAGTTTTTTTTTTTTTTGTATTTTTTTAGTAGAGACAGGGTTTCACTGTGTTAGCCAGGATGGTCTCGATCTCCTGATCCTTGTGATCTCTAGTGTTTTTTTTTTCCCCAAATTTGGAAATTTTTCTGCCATTATTACATTGAACACACTCAGAGGACCACCTTCTTTTTTCTTTCCTTCTGAAACTTTGATGACGCAAATGTTAGATCACTTATTACAGTCCCACAGGTCACTACGACTCTGCTTATTTTCTTCAGTCTATTTTCTTTTCATTATTCAGATAATTTCTGTTGTTCTATCTTCAAGTTGAATGATTCTTTCTTATTTTTTCTCTATTCTGTTGTTGAACCCATTCCCTAAGGCTTTTATTTTGGATTTTGCATACTTTCAGTTCAAAAATTTGTGTGGTTCTTTATAATCTTCTATTTGTTTACTGAGACTTTCTATTTATTGTTTGTTTGTTTCAAGCAAGTTTATAACTGCTCATTGAAAAAAATTTATCTTGGTGGTTTTAAATTCCTTGTCTAATAATTCTAACATCTATGCCATCTCTTTGTTGACAGTTGTTGACCTGATAGCTGGGGTGGCATCAGAGGACTCAAAGTGGAGTCTCAAAACTTTTACTACTGCTCAGCAATAACGAAGCCATAAGATTTTAGAATGTGGAAAATCATTAAGATAAAGAAGGAAAGTATATAATGATAAAAATGTTCCATTAATCAATAATCTTATTAATACTAACTTTGCATGTACAAGTATTAATAAGAGCTCAAAAATATATGAAACAAAACCAAGAGAAAATAAGCAGAAATAGAAAATTCACATTTATAATTGGATATTTCAACATTCCTCTCTAAGTAATCAATACAACAAGTAGACATAAAATCAATAAGGATTCAGAAGTCCTGAGCAATATTATCAACCAACTTGATCCCATTGATATTTATGGGACACCCCACATGAAAATAGCAGAATATATATTCTTTCTAAGCACAATTGGAGCTTTCACAAGCTGGACCATTTTCTGGACCATAATACAAACCTTAACAATTTTAGAATGACTAAGATGATGCCATTTTTTCACCCTAAGGGAATCAAACAAGAAATCAGTAACAGAATGATATCTGGAAAATACCTGAATATTTTGAAAATAAAAAATACAATTCTAAATAATATATGGGTGAAAGAGGAAATCACTGAAGAAATTAGAAAATATTTTGAATTGAAGGAAAATGAAAAAATATAGCAAAATTGTAGGATGTAGCTAAAACAGAGTTTAAAAGAAATTTTATATCAATAAATGCATATATTAGAGAAGAAATATCTCAAATCAATTTTCTAAGCTTTCATCTGAAGAAACCAGAAAAAGAGGAACAACTAAAACCCAAAGTGAGCAGAAAAAAAATAAATAAATAAAAGTACGGCAAAAATCAAGTAAATTGATAAGAAGAATTAAAGAAAAATCAAGAAAACCAAACCTGGTTATTTGAAAAGAATTTTAAAAATTTATAAACCACTAGTCAAAATAGCACACACACAAAAGTAGACAGACTTACCAATACCAACAATGAAAGGGAGAATATCATTAAAGACTTTTCAGCCATGAGTAGGATAATAAGACTATTATGAAAAATAGTATGCCCCAAAATTCAACAACATAAATGAGATAAAACCAATTGCCTGAAAGATACAAACTCCCAAAGCTTATACAAAAATAAACAGATAAACAGCATATATTTCTATTGATAAATGACATTAATCATAGTTAAAATCTTCCAAGTAAGAAAACTCCAGGCACTAATGGCATCACTAGAAAATTCTACCAAATACGTTAGAAGGAAATAATGTTAATTCTACACAAACTTTTCTAGAATATAGAAGAGAAGGGAGCATCCCAATGCAGTTTATGAAACCAGAAACATCCTGAGAAAGTCATTACAGTAAAAGAAAATTACAATCTAATATTACAGTTATAACTTAAAAATTAGCAAATTGAATTCAGCAGTATATCAAAAATATACTAGTGCTTATACTAACTGTAAAACATTACAATACTCCAATTAAACGACTAAGATAGACATGTTCAAAAAAATAAAATCAATATATATGCCACTTATAATAAACACATTTTAAATAATACATGGCCACAGAATTATTTTTAATAATTTTAACTTTTATTTTAGATTCTGGGGTTACGTGTGCAAGTTTGTTACATGAGTTTATTGTGTGACACTGAGGTTTGGGGTATAAATGATCCCACCGCCTAGGAGAGAGTATAGTAGCCAACAGGTAGTTTTTTAGCCCTTTCTCCTTTCCCTCTCTCTCCACTCTAGTAGTCCCCAGTATCTATTGTTCCCATCTTTATGTCCATGTGTATCCAGAGCTTAGCTCCCACTTATAAGTGAGAATATGCAGTACTTGGCATTCTGTTCCTGTGTTAATTTGCTCAGAATGATGACCTCCAGCTGTATCCATACCAGTGCAAAAGACATAATTTTATACTTTGTTATGGCTGCATAGAATTCCATGGTGTATATGTACCACATTTTCTTTATCCAATTCACCGTTGATAGGCATCAAGGTTGATTCCGTGTCTTCATTATTATAAACAGTACTGCAGTGAACATACAGGTCCATGTGTCTTTTTAGTACAACAATTTCTTTTCTTTTGGATGTATACCCATTAATGGGATTGCTAAGTAGATGGTAGTTCTCTTTTAAATTCTTTGAGAAATCTTCAAACTGATTTCCACAGTGGCTAAACTAATTTATATTCCCACTAACATATAAGTGTTCCATTTTCTCCACAGCCTTGCTGGCATCTGTTGTTTTATGACTTTTTCCTGATAGTTATTCTGACTGGTGTGAGGTGTGGTTTTGATTTGCATTTCTCTGATGTTTAGTGATATGGAGCATTTTTTATATGTTTGTTGGGCACGTCTGTGTCTTCCTTTGAGAAATATCTGTTCATATATTTTGCCTACTTTTTAAATGGGTTGTTTGGTTTTTATTTGTTAGATTGTTTAAGTTCCTTATAGATTCTGCATATTAGACCTTTTCAGATGAATAATTTATGAATGTTTTCTCCCATTCTGTAGATTGTCTGCTTACTCTGTCGATAGTTTATTTTGTTTTGCAGAAGCTGTTTAGTTTAATTAGGTCCCAGTTGTCAATTTTTGTTTTTGTTCCAGTTGCTTTTGAGGACTGTCATAAATTATTTCCCAAAGGCGATGTCCAGAATGGAATTTCCTGGGTTTTCTTCTAAGATTCTTCTAGTTTGAGGTCCTACATTTAAGTCTTTACTCTATCTTGGGTTAAATTTTGTGTATGGTAAAAGAGGGGTCCAGTTTCATTCTTCGCATATGGCTAGCCAGCTATCCCTTCCCTGCACCACTGACTGAATAGAGAATCCTTTCTCTATTGCTTACTTTTGTCAACTTTCTCAAAGATCATATGGCTGTAGGTGTGCAGCTTTATTTCTAGGTTCTCCATTCTTTTCCATTGGTCTATGGGTCTACACAGAAATTTTGAAAGAAAAAGGATGGACAAAGGAGCACCATACAAGCACTATCCAAAAAAAGCTAGTGTTGCTATATGAATACCAGACAAAATAGGTAAGAAGCATAACTATAACCAAAAGTAACATACTATAGTAAGAGTCAATATGCCAGGTGATATAAAAATTATATATCTGTTTGCCCGACCATTATTAGTTAAAATATGTAACTAAAAAGCAAGAAACAAATGTTTAATCAAAGTGGGGCCTTTAACTTCTTGCTTTTAATAAGCAGAAAAAAACAGAACAATAATCAAAAAGGATATAGAGGATCTAAACAAAACCATATAAAATGTTCTAATTTTTATGTATAGAACACTGCGAACAACATTAGAAAAGATATATTTTTATCAAATGACCATGTATGCTGAAATGTTAAAGCAAGCTTCAATATCAATTTTTTAAAAACTGAATGTGTTCATAGGGTGTTTTGACAACAGTGGAATTCAGTTAGACATCAAAAGAGAATAGAAAAGGTAACAAGAAACACCCCCACCTCCCTATGCGCGTGCGCGCGCGCGTGTGCACACACACACACACACACACACACACACACACACACACACACTACACATACATCATTTAGAAATAAACCGTGGGCCAAAAAACTGAAAGATCACAAGAATTAGAAATATTGATACCTGAATGTTAATGTACATAGTATCTATCAAAATTTTTGGAATGCAACTAAAATAGTGCTTAGAGAGAAATATAGTCTTAAATGTATATGAGACAAAAGGCTAAAACTCCACAATTGAAATGTCCATCTTTAGAAATTTAAATTTAAAAAACAAGCAAACATCAAGTTAAACCCAAAATAAGTATAAAGATTAATACCTAGATTAATAAAATTACAAAAACAAGCATTCAATATACAAAATCAACAAAATTAAAAGTAGATTAAAAAACTAATAAAAATTAGGAAATCTCTAACAGAGCGGATTAAAAAATGCTAATAGTAGGAACTAAAACTATCACTGTGGAACTCACAAGTACTAAAAAGACAAAATTAGGTTTTATGAACAGTTTTATACCATTAATGAAATGGCTTAATGCCTAGTAAAACACAACCTAACATAAACAACACAGGAAGAAATAGAATTTGAAATTTTAAATCTCTCACCTTCCAAAAAAATTTCTAGAGTCAAAATAAAAAAATACTACTTTCATATAAACATCCAGAGTTCGAAGAAAAAGGACAAGCTTTCCAACATTTTTATGAGTTTAACAAAATATTTATATAAATATTTGACAAAGACATTCAAGGAAGAAAGACTATAGGAAATCTCTCAAAAAACATAGATAAAAAAGCATATAGTAGATATTAGCACCTTCATGCAGCAGTATATAAAAAGGATAATACATACAAAGCAGTGTGACTATTTTAGGGATGTAGAGTTGGTCTAATATTTAAATTCAATTGTAATTTACCACCAGTAACAGAATAAAGATGAAAACTCATATAATCATCTCATTAGAATTAGAAAATACCTTTTATAAATGTATCTTTTCACAACAAAACTTAGTAAACTAAAAATAAAAGGAAACTTTCTCATTCTGATAAAGTATCCACAAAATATTTCAGCACATTTATATTTAATGGTGAAATATAGAAAGCTTTCCTCCTGAGATTCAAATTAACATAAGAATGCCTTATTACCACTTCTATACAACATCCTACTGGTAATGTTAACCAATGAAATTAAGAATTACAAGTAAGTAAAATGCATAAACTTTGGGGGAAACTAAAAACTCCATTTTTAAGATAACATGATTTTATATCTAGAACATTCAAAACCAAATCTAGTGAAAAACCATTAGAGTTAATAAGAAATTTAGCAAGCCTTATGGATTAAAAAATCAATATAAAAAATTGCATTTTCTAAAACCACAACAAATAATCAGACGATTAATTTTTAGAAAAATACAATCTAAAATAGTAAATCCAAAAAAAGAAATCTCTCAAAAATTTGCAGTGTCTACATAATAATCTATAAGGCATTATTGAAATAAATAAAACAAGGAAAGATATACCATGTTCATGGATTAGAAAACCCCATACTATATACAGGTTAATTCTCCCCAGATTGACTCATATATTCAATAAAAGTACAGTAAAAATGCAAGTAGTTTTTTTCCTTCAGTTGGCATTTGACTTTTCTAACAATATATAAAGAAATGCGAAGGACCAAAAATAGGCAAGATAATATTGAATAAGGAAAGTGAAGCTATAGGACTTTCCAGACTTATCAAAAGCCACAGTAATCACAGTGATGTTCTAATAGACTAATACACCAAAGAAAGGCAACATAGATTCAGAAGCAGAGTCACACTTAGAATGATTTGAATAATGACAAAGATTACATTGCAGTGCAATGGGGGAAAGGGTGTTCTTTTCAATAAATGGACCCTATAGCAATAGGTAAGGCTGGCCTGTTGCTACATGCAATAAAGATGAATTCTACAACATAATGTTAAGTAAAATAAGTCACACAAACACTGATCTTTCATGACGGTAGATATCAGAATAGTAACTGTTTTTGGAGGGAATGTACTCTGGAACTGATATGTGTGTCAGGAGTACTTCTGTTATGTAGGATATTTTCTTTTTATTATGTTTATAATTGACAAGTAAACATCGTGCATATTTATTGTGTACAACATGATGTTATAACGTATATATATACACATGACCGAAAGGCTAAAGCAAGCTTATTAATGTAAGCATTACCACATACCTTTTTGTGTGTGGTAAGAACCCTTAAAAATCTAATCTCTTAGCAATTTTCAAGCATATAATACATTGCTTCAGATATACAATACATAGTTATCAACTATCATGTTGTACAATAGATCTCCTGAATTTTTTTTCCTCCTATATAACTGAAATTTTTTATCCTTTGATCTACATCTTCCCAATCTCTTCCCACTCCCTCTCCATGGTAACCACCATTCTATTCACACTTTCATGAGTTTGACTTTTTTAGATTCCACATATAAGTGAGTTCATGTGGTATTTGTCTTCTTCTTGGCCTGAATTGTTTCACTTAACGTCCTCCAGGTTCACCCATGTTGTTGGAAATGACAAGAAGATTTCCCTGTTTTTGAAGGCAGAATAGTAATCCATTGTGCATATACACCACATTTTCTTTATCCATCCATCTGTTGGGGAAAGTGCTGCCATACTTTCTCTACAGGTGACCATATATAAATAAAGTCACTAATCTGATGTGCATGCTCCTGTCCCCATACTTCTGCATATTTGTGGAGATAATATTACAATCCTGGCCCTCCTAATATTACAATCCTGGCCCTCCAAGCCACGCTGACCTAGCTAGAGGGTGCTCAAAATCTCCTGTCCCCTCTCCAACTCTCTCTCTCTTTTTAATTTTATTACAAAAGATCACTATCTTAACAGCACTCCACCTCTGTCCCTCATCAACTGCCATTGCTTCTTCTGCTTTCACAAAATAGAAGCTTCATAGAGACCTCCCCACACCACACCCAAGAACCAGGAAATTAGCACAAAAATATCACCTGTGAAATGAAAGACATCAGGCAAGGGAGAGCAAGCCACCAATGCACACCCCAAATAACTCAAATGAGCAGATACAGATTTTCTTTCACAGTGTGTAAGCAGCAATAATCAGCAGAGATCCCACCATAATTTTCAGGACTTAAACAAATCATCAAGAATAAGCCACCTCTCTTTTTCTTCTTTCAGTCTCCTAGTTAAAAAATTATTTATTGTCATGCTAATCCTCTTCCATTCTGAAAAAGTCGCTTCTCCTCTCTGAGACAAAGACTTCTACCTCTGTTTTTGATCCACTGTCCTTCTCATTATCCAGGATTATCCTCTATTAATTAATCCCTCTTTTCTTTTTATCTTCAATCTACTGCTTCCACTTCTCAAATAGCAAGCGTGTTTAGTCCAATTTCAATTAAAAGGAAAAATTCTGTCTTTTTGTCAATAAAGCTGTAGCTTTTATCACATGCTGGAACTCAAAATATTTTTATCTAATGCCTACTAGATATGCTCAATCAGCATGTTATACAGGCACTTCAAACAGGTTCATTAAGATTCCCTGCAAAATTTCTGTTTGACTACTCTATATAATGATATTCTTCTCTTTCGAGTCATCAGGTCATGTCAATTCTGCCTTCTAAAATATCTCTCAAATACATCTGGTCAAGTTCATCTGTAACTCCTTCAATTCATTTTTTTAACCTTCAAAAATGATTAAATTTGGTCAAAAACAAGTCCAGTTATACTCTGTTTACATACACAATATGACTTACAAGGTTGGACGTGAAAAAAAGGAGAGGCAAATATATACCAACAGATAGGTACAAAAAGAAATCAGAAATACTCTAGTGCATGCTTAACATAGTGAATTTAATTGATATTGTTCAAACTAGAAATATTATCATCTACTCAAGGGCCCATTTAATATATATAAAAATGGATAAAGTATTAGATCACAGGTCAACCCTTAATCATTTTCAAAAATTTAAAATTATATATACACCGTTAAACAAAACAAACACAAAAAAAAACAGAAGTAAAATAGATTTTAAACAACACCTACAAAAAGAAAGTTCATCTAAATAAGCCTTCAGTGAGTGTCAAAATTATTTACTGAGGAACACTTAAAAATAACTTTTGAAGAAATTCCAGGTCAAAACACAAGACATGACAAAAGCAGTGAGAAGAAAATCACAACCACCATTATTTTCAATACTAAATGAGGAAATCATGGGCATTCAACTCAAGAATAAACACAATGAAACAAACCTAAGGAAAGAAATTAATACAAATAAAAACAAGAATTTTTATTTGTTTGTTTTATGAGACAGGGTCTTGCTGTGTTGCCCAAGTTAGAATACAGTGGCTATTCAGAGGTACAATCATGGAACATGACAGCCTCTAACTCCTAGCTTCAAGTGATCCTCCTGCCTCAGCCTCCCAAGTAGCTGGGACTACAGGCATGTGCCACTGCAACCAGAAAAAAACAGGAATTTTAAAAAGAAAAACAGAAAATCAGAATATGCAAATAAAACAAAGCTAAATCAATTGAGGAATAGAAACAGACTAATAAAGGTAGCAATGACTTTCCTCGGTACCATAAAGGCGACTTATGATAAGACACCTCATTAAGGATAGTACCTGTAGTGCTTAAATTATTAAGAGCTAACTTCACAAGAAATATAGAATGTTCATGTTAAAAGCAGGCCAGGTGTGGTGACTCATGCCTGTAATCCCAGGACTTTGGGAGGCCAAGCTGGGCAGATTACTTGAGGTCAGGAGTTCAAGACCAGCCTAGCCAACATGGTGAAACCGTGTCTCTACCAAACATTCAACAATTAGCCGGGTGTGGTGGCTACTCAGGAAGCTGAGGCAGGAGAATCACTTGAACCCAGGGAGTGGAGGTTACAGTGAGCCAAGATCATGCTTTGCACTCCAGCCTGGACGACATAGCGAGACTCTGCCTCAAAACACAAGCAAACAAACAAAACCTTGACTTGAGGACATAAAAGAAGATATAAATCAAAGCTGTGGCATATTCTTGAAAGAAAACAGCATTGCAATAATGTCAGTTACCTTTATATTTGTTTTCTATGTTTGCTGTAACAGGTTACCGTGAATTTTGTGGCTGAAAGCAACACAAATGTATTCTCTTAGAGTTCTGGAGATCAGAGTTTCAAAATGGGTCATAAATATCAAGGTGTTAGTGGGCTGCTTTCTTTCTTGAGGCTCCAGAGGAGAATTCCTTCACTTGCTTTCTCTATTTGCTTTTCTTATAAAGAAGCAAGTGACAATTGCTATGACATTTGGGTCACCCAGATAATCCAGGAAAAGATTTGGGATATTTAATTTAATCACAGCAGCAAAATCCCTCTTGCCACGTAAGGTAACAGATTCACAGGTTCTAGGGATTAGGACACGAATATCTTTGGGTGGTTATTATTCTGCCTACCACAATCTCTAAATTGATTTTAGAAATTGATTACAACTCAATTCTTTTTTAACTTGACAGAGTGATTCTAAAATATACCTGAAAACTCAAATAGGAAAACTGATTCAGAAATTTTTTGAGGATTATAAAAAGAAAGGACTTCCACTGCCAGGTACGAAAATATATGACACCATAATAATTAAAGCAATGTAGCAGTAGTATAAGAATAGATTTTAATACATCTATGTATATGTAATTAATATTATAGTACCTGATAAGAAGTGACATTTAAGATCTGAAGGGAATGGGCTGATTATTCAGTAAATTATGCTTCAAGAATAGGTTAATTATTTCGAAAAAAAAAAAAAGTTGGGATTAAAGTTAGATCTGTACTTCCCATCGCATGTCAAAATAAATTCATGACGGATAAGAGCATTAAATATTAAAAACCATTAGGCTTTAAAGTAAAATATGGATGAATAATTATTCATCTTTTGATGAACTGGTGAAAAAACTTTTCTAAATGTAAAGGAAGAGGAAGAAATAAAGGAAAACATTGATAGCTTTGACTACATTAACACATATACACATGAACTTGCAAACATCAAAAAAATACCATAAGCAGAAGTAAGAGAAACATTAAAATAATAAGAATATGTATTTTCAATTGTATGACAAAATCTCAGGCAGGTAAATAAAGAAGAAAGCAAAAATTTCATTAGGAAATTAGGCAAATAAATATGAACTTGCAAAGAAAAAATGCAAATGATTAACAAGTACATTTTAAAAATATTTAAACTGTTCTACTCATAAAAGGAATGCAAATTAAAACAGCTACACAATGCCATATTTCCCTACCAAATGAACAAAACTTCTTTTAAAAAAAGATCTTTATATGGTATTATCCAATATTTCCATCAGGGTGGAGAAACAGACAGGTACATACCATTTGAGTGTAGACTTAAGTCGATTCAAGATTTCTGGAAAACTAGCCCCCTTTTAAAGGTCTTTAAAGTTATACACACCTTAAATCAGAAATCTGACTTTAACCTAACGTGTACATAATTAGTTTTAAGTAAGAATGTTATTTATGATTGCAAAAAAGAAACAATGGAACAACCAAAACTCCCATCAATGATGGATTGAGTAAATAAATTGTTGGGTTCACAGGGGTATTTAAATGCATGTGGTTATTTTTAAATCACATTTTATAAGAACACTTAAAGATATGGAAAAATGTTCAAAATATGTTAAGTAAAAAAGCATGTTATAAAACTTCCCAAATAATTTCTTAAAGTATAGAAATACATCATATTTGAAAGAAGACCGAACATGAAAATACTAATGGTGTTTTTCTCTAGATATTGAAGTTATAAATTTTTGGGTGGGGTGGTTAGTTTTTTGCTTTGCAATTTTCTCTATTTTCATTGTAAGGTATTAAAATGATTATTAATGTTCTTATAATCAGAGAAAAATACTAGATGTTATTGCTTTAAAAACCATCTCAATAATAAAGCAAAAAGATACAGAACAATTAGATTCATCATCCCAATCAAGTGTTAAACTTTTAAAAATTCATCTTTTGGACTTTTGGACTTTTCTTTCCCATCTGAAGTTATTCTGCCAGCATGTTTAAGTTGTTTATATCAGTTAGTACTGAGAATATCTTACCTCAGATCAGCCTGGTCTAATTAATACAGATGCAGTTTTCTGCTTCCCACTGGTGAAATTACTTTTCCATACATCTTAGGCAGGATTTCAGTTAAACTTCTTCAGCAGAACTATCGCTTCCAGAACTTGGGACATTTTCCCGTATATCCCCTTAAATATAATTATTGGACCCTGGAACGGCACCATAACCATGTGTGTTAAGAATAACGACATAGGCTCAGTTCAGCTCCAAAAAGCAATTTGTTAAAAGAGACCAGAAGTGAAAAGGAAAAGCCCAGAAAGAAGACAGATTCCAGTTAAATGAACTTTGTTTAAATTTGTACTTTAGCCTTAATTGAGTTTCTGATACTATATGAGGCATAAGTCTTCTTTGTGTGGTGCCTGCACTGCCTCCCATGATTGATCTGATTTTCCAAAATAGTTTCTTCTTCCATGTTTACAATTTTTTGTTGATTTACTTTTTGTCTATTTTTCATTTTCAAATCCTATGTCCACTTACACATATAGTTACCCAAGGATAACTGGTCTAATGTATTAAGTTTTGAAGTTAAAATTAAGAATCCACTTATTTGCCTTTCTCTGTATTTTCAGTATATAAACATCTAATACTGAAGTCTTACAGAAAATGCCTTCCTGCTCACATCTGGCTCATCTGTATTAGGAAAGTGATGGCAATGTGGCTTCCATAAGAATGAAATTCTCACAGTTACCACAGGCAGTCATCAACTATTGGAATAGTGACACACCCAGCCATGTCATATACATTTAACACATAAAGCAGGAATAAAGCATTGAAATATAAACACAACTCTTACTTTGTTCAGGAAATGGAGAGTTTTCACAAGAACACCGTGGATATCTGAGAAAAATAACATGTGGGTGCTAGATTGAAGTGTTGATAATTTTCACTGTGAATATCAGTTCCCAAATTTTTCTGACCCATATTTTCTCCTGAAATATCAAAAGAAAACATTTTTTTCAAACTGTCCTCTCAATTCCAGAGCTAAATTCTCAAACCTTTAGTAAAAAAATGGACTTTGCTTAAGAAATCTGCTTGGAGGATAGTCTCAATATTGTAGCTTTTACTACAATGTGAGTTAATAAACCATTCAATAGTTCAGAAATATTTTTAAAGTAAAAATTTTCCTTCTCCTTTCTTTGTCACTCTTTTCTCTGCATATAACATAAATTTTTACACACTGGCTCTTGTAAAAAGTTGGATCTCTAGGGCTTTATGCAAAAAGCTATAATTTGTACATGTAACTGATGGGGCTCAGGACAAGTTACCCCAAAATAAGGCACCTTGGCATAGGAGAAGACAGCAGAAGCAGGAGGAGCACTCTCACATTCTCTTCACCCTTCTTCCCTGAAGGTGGCCGGATGCTGTGGCTCACACCTGTAATCCCAGCACTTTGGGAGGCCGAGGCGGGTGGATCACAATGTCAGGGGTTTGAGACCAGCCTGACCAATATGGTGAAACCCCATCTCTACTAAAAATACAAAAATTAGCTGGGTGTGGTAGCACGTGCCTGTAGTCCCAGCTACTTGGAAGGCTGAGGCAGAAGAATTGCTTGAACCCATGAGGCGGAGGTTGCAGTGACCTGAGATAGCACCACTGCACTCAAGCACTGGGCGACAGAGTGAGACTCCATCTCAAAAAAAAAAAAAAAACTTTCATTCCAGAGGCACCCTTACTACATTGGTAAGAAGTAAACATATTTTTTGTTGTTTTCTTTTGTTTGCTTATTTTTGTTTTAGTTCTTAAATTTTATAATAAGGTAAATCAATATAAAATAACTACACTTTCATTTTCACTTATGTAAGACAGTGTAACTCTATGCTATCAAATAGTCAGACATATATCACAAAATAACCAAAAGAATTAGGAGAATTTACTTTTTACTCTCTGTTCCTCTTGCTTCTTTGTAATGCCTAGTTTCTTTTCCTAGGTGAGTCCTCTACATTGGGCAATGCTTATTTTGTCGGTCCCTGTAATCCACATTAATCTCTTCTTTCATTATCTTAGTTAAGTAGTGAACATCTTTATCATATACAAAGATACTACAAAGAATCTGAACAAATAGGCCTTGCTAAATTTCCCTTAGTTTATTATCATTTGATCAATCACTTTTGTCCTCCCCTCATATTTCTTCATAACTATCTATTTCTTCATCAAAATTAGCATAAAAATACACCAGTTCCTCTGTTTCCTTGCCTCTTCCTTTCTAAAGGAACCCCATCATGTTAAACTTATATTAAATTAATTTGTATCTTTTTCTTTTGTTAATCTGTGTATTGTTACAGGGGTGTCAGCTATGAACAGCTATGTTGAATGAGAAAATAAATCTTTATTTTGCCCACATAATGAATAACTTTGAGATTAGAGAAAGGTTGAAACATGAACTACTTATTTAGGAAGTTTTCAGTATTTTTTCCTTATATGTTTGTTTGTTTGTTTGTTGCATTCTCCTAATATATATCCAAATGATTTGGTCAGTTCAGTCAGTTTTGTTCACCAATTAATTCATAGCCCATCAATTTAGTATGAATTTTGTATGACTAGACAGGACATAGTCGCATGCAAATTGGAAATCATCCAGCTAAACTGATCTGGGAACAGGGTAAATAATTACCATTAATGTGAAGTTTGGGATCTGATTCTCTTAACCAGGCCTTCTGTATTGGTCAGAATGAGATCGTTGCCAAGTCCTAAATGCTGGTTAGTACGTTTATCTGTTTTATAGATGCAAGGAATTTCACATGCTTGTTAATTTTTTCTCACTCCCCTTCTATAACATTATGGTCTAAATTGCATCCAACCTTTTGCACATTTGTTTTGAGTTCTTTTTGTTGTAACTACAGTATAGCACATTTGATGTCAAATCTGTACATTCTAATTACACAGAAACGAAAGCAGACAGGCCCCCCCTGTAAGCTTATGAACCAAATACAACCAAATGTTTCCATTTGTGAACCCAAGATTATTGAGGAATTTCAAATATTTCTCAATGACAAAAGGGCATACTTTCAGAATTAAGGAAAACATAATTAGTCTTTTTTAAATTTATAAAGCTTGTGATAACAAAATTTCTTTTATATGCCTTTTAGAGTCTGGTTTTAAGCACTTCTTACAATGTTTTCAATAGAAATTTTGTAGCTTGGGCTTGCTCCTTGGAATCTAAGAGGAGAAACTGACTAGCAATAAAAATTAAGCTGACTAGTCTAATATTGCTCAAACTAAAAGAAATTTTGGGACATAGCGAAAAGCAAAAAAGAGTGTTTTTTGTTTATTTTTGTTTTTGTTTTTGTTTTTGTTTTTTTTCATTTTAAAAGTCCAGTCGAATGTTCTAAATTCTTACTCTGAACACAAGGCAATAAAATTTACATGACCTAAATATATATATGGTCAGATATTTAGGACTAAAAACAAGCCTGGCACTGATTTATGGAATTCTTTGTACTTTGACGTGACCAAGGGTGAAAAGGTTTCTTTTGCTAAAAATAATGACACCCATACCTAAGAAAGCAGCTGGACGCCATTCTTGAAGCTATAAGGCTTTCCTAAAACTCAGGCCTGTGACCCGGGTAACCAATCAGTCAGTCCATAACAGGTTCTTTTTTTTTCTCACAGATCTTTTTCAATTGAGTAAACTCCTTAGTTATTTTGTTTTGGAATACCGAGTGTTTAGTATATGATAGAGCCATTTCATATATGATAGTTGCCATTGTAGAATTGGATAGACATTTTTACATAATTTCACTTCTGTATAAAGATGCAATTTTTCTGCTATTAAATCAGTAACTTAACGTGTGTCAGAGTGTGTGTGTGTGTGTTTAGTCACTAGCAAAAGAGTTAACTCTCCTGGACCTAAGTTTTCATCTGAAAATGTAGTATATGATGTTCTAGTTTAAGTGAGTGGGAGTGGTTGCTACTAGTGTAGAGAGAGGGACTATAATGTATATTTTTATATATGTTTTATAATTATAATGTATATAAAGCTCAAAAAATCTTTTAATTGCATATTCCAGGCATAAAATAACTTAGAAAGCAAATAAATGAACATAAGACAGCAGACGTCAAATTCGATAAACCATTTCCTACCTCTTTTTCACCAGTGAGATTTTGTTCAGGAGAATGTGGGATGTTAAATTTTGTTCTGAAAATATGTGAGTGCATCGTCGTTCTAAACATATTCCTTGGGGGGCGGAGCAAGATGGCCGAATAGGAACAGCTCCAGTCTCCAACTCCCAGCGCGAGAGACACAGAAGACCGGTGATTTCTGCATTTTCAACTGAGGTACTGGGGTCATCTCACTAGGGAGTGCCGGACAATCGGTGCTGGTCAGCTGCTGCAGCCTGACCAGCCAGAGCTGAAGCAGGGTGAGGCATCGCCTCACCTGGAAGCGCAAGGGGGAAGGGGATCCGTTTTCCTAGCCAGGGGAACTGAGACACACAACACCTGGAAAATCGGGTAACTCCCACCCCAATACTGCGCTGTAAGCATACAGGCACACCAGGAGAACATATCCCACTCCTGGCCGGGAGGGTCCCACGCCCACGAAGCCTCCCTCACTGCTAACACAGCAGTCTGCCGCGATCTATCCGCAAGGCAGCAGCGAGGCTGGGGGAGGGGCGCCCGCCATTGCTGAGGCTTAAGTAGGTAAACAAAGCCACTGGGAAGCTCGAACTGGGTGGAGCTCACAGCTAGCTCAAGGAAGCCTGCCTGTCTCTGTAGTCTCCACCTCTGGGGACAGCGCACAGCTGAAGACCAACAGGGGAAGTAGCGGGAGCCGGTGCAGACGCGAACGACTCTGTCTGACAGCTTTGGGGAGAGCCGTGGATCTCCCAACGCGGAGGTTGAGATCTGAGAACAGACAGACTGCCTGCTCAGGTGGGTCCCTGACCCCTGAGTAGCCTAGCTGGGAGAAATCCCCCACTAGGGGCAGTCTGACACCCCACACCTCACAGGGTGGAGTACACCCCTGAGAGGAAACTTCCAAAGGAAGAATCAGACAGGTACACTCGCTGTTCAGCAATATTCTATCTTCGGCAACCTCTGCTGCTGATACCCAGGCAAACAGGGTCTGGAGTGGACCTCAAGCAATCTCCAACAGACCAACAGACAGTCCTTCTGACTGTCAGAAGGAAAACTATCAAACAGGAAGGACACCTATACCAAAACCCCATCAGTACGTCACCACCATCAAAGACCAGAGACAGATAAAACCACAAAGATGGGGAAGAAGCAGGGCAGAAAAGCTGGAAATTCAAAAAATAAGAGCGCATCTCCCCCTGCAAAGGAGCGCAGCCCATCGCCAGCAACGGATCAAAGCTGGTCAGAGAATGACTTGGACGAGAGGAGAGAAGAAGGCTTCAGTCCATCAAACTTATCAGAGCTAAAGGAGGAATTACGTACCCAGCGCAAAGAAACTAAAAATCTTGAAAAAAGAGTGGAAGAATTGACAGCTAGACTAATTAATGCAGAGAAGATCATAAACGAAATGACAGAGATGAAAACCATGACACGAGAAATACATGACAAATGCACAAGCTTCAGTAACCGACTCGATCAACTGGAAGAAAGAGTATCAGCGACTGAAGATCAAATGAATGAAATGAAGCGAGAAGAGAAACCAAAAGAAAAAAGAAGAAAAAGAAATGAGCAAAGCCTGCAAGAAGTATGGGATTATGTAAAAAGACCAAATCTACGTCTGATTGAGGTGCCTGAAAGTGAGGGGGAAAATGGAACCAAGTTGGAAAACACTCTTCAGGATATCATCCAGGAGAACTTCCCCAACCTAGTAGGGCAGGCCAACATTCAAATTCAGGAAATACAGAGAACGCCACAAAGATACTCCTCCAGAAGAGCAACTCCAAGACACATAATTGCCAGATTCACCAAAGTTGAAATGAAGGAAAAAATCTTAAGGGCAGCCAGAGAGAAAGGTCGGGTTACCCACAAAGGGAAGCCCATCAGACTAACAGCAGATCTCTCGGCAGAAACTCTCCAAGCCAGAAGAGAGTGGGGGCCAATATTCAACGTTCTTAAAGAAAAGAATTTTAAACCCAGAATTTCATATCCAGCCAAACTAAGTTTCATAAGTGAAGGAGAAATAAAATCCTTTACAGATAAGCAAATGCTTAGAGATTTTGTCACCACCAGGCCTGCCTTACAAGAGACCCTGAAGGAAGCCCTAAACATGGAAAGGAACAACCGGTACCAGCCATTGCAAAAACATGCCAAAATGTAAAGACCATCAAGGCTAGGAAGAAACTGCATCAACTAACGAGCAAAATAACCAGTTAATATCATAATGGCAGGATCAAGTTCACACATAACAATATTAACCTTAAATGTAAATGGACTAAATGCTCCAATTAAAAGACACAGACTGGCAAACTGGATAAAGAGTCAAGACCCATCAGTCTGCTGTATTCAGGAGACCCATCTCACATGCAGAGACATACATAGGCTCAAAATAAAGGGATGGAGGAAGATCTACCAAGCAAACGGAGAACAAAAAAAAGCAGGGGTTGCAATCCTTGTCTCTGATAAAACAGACTTTAAACCATCAAAGATCAAAAGAGACAAAGAAGGCCATTACATAATGGTAAAGGGATCAATTCAACAGGAAGAGCTAACTCTCCTAAATATATATGCACCCAATACAGGAGCACCCAGATTCATAAAGCAAGTCCTTAGAGACTTACAAAGAGACTTAGACTCCCATACAATAATAATGGGAGACTTCAACACTCCACTGTCAACATTAGACAGATCAACGAGACAGAAAGTTAACAAGGATATCCAGGAATTGAACTCATCTCTGTACCAAGCGGACCTAATAGACATCTATAGAACTCTCCACCCCAAATCAACAGAATATACATTCTTCTCAGCACCACATCACACTTATTCCAAAATTGACCACATAATTGGAAGTAAAGTACTCCTCAGCAAATGTAAAAGAACAGAAATTATAACAAACTGTCTCTCAGACCACAGTGCAATCAAACTAGAACTCAGTACTAAGAAACTCAATCAAAACCGCTCAACTACATGGAAACTGAACAACCTGCTCCTGAATGACTACTGGGTACATAACGAAATGAAAGCGGAAATAAAGATGTTCTTTGAAACCAATGAGAACAAAGATACAACATACCAGAATCTCTGGGACACATTTAAAGCAGTGTGTAGAGGGAAATTTATAGCACTAAATGCCCACAAGAGAAAGCAGGAAAGATCTAAAATTGACACTCTAACATCACAATTAAAAGAACTAGAGAGGCAAGAGCAAACACATTCAAAAGCTAGCAGAAGGCAAGAAATAACTAAGATCAGAGCCGAACTGAAGGAGATAGAGACACAAAAAACCCTCCAAAAAATCAATGAATCCAGGAGTTGGTTTTTTGAAAAGATCAACAAAATTGACAGACCGCTAGCAAGGCTAATAAAGAAGAAAAGAGAGAGGAATCAAATAGATGCAATAAAAAATGATAAAGGGGATATCACCACCTGACCCCACAGAAATACAAACTACCATCAGAGAATACTATAAACGCCTCTACGCAAATCAACTAGAAAATCTAGAAGAAATGGATAATTTCCTGGACACTTACACTCTCCCAAGGCTAAACCAGGAAGAAGTTGAATCCCTGAATAGACCAATAGCAGGCTCTGAAATTGAGGCAACAATTAATAGCCTACCCACCAAAAAAAGTCCAGGACCAGATGGATTCACAGCTGAATTCTACCAGAGGTACAAGGAGGAGCTGGTACCATTCCTTCTGAAACTATTCCAATCAATAGAAAAAGAGGGAATCCTCCCTAACTCATTTTATGAGGCCAACATCATCCTGATACCAAAGCCTGGCAGAGACACAACAAAAAAAGAGAATTTTAGACCAATATCCCTGATGAACATCGATGCAAAAATTCTCAATAAAATACTGGCAAACCGGATTCAGCAGCACATCAAAAAGCTTATCCACCATGATCAAGTGGGCTTCATCCCTGGGATGCAAGGCTGGTTCAACATTCGCAAATCAATAAACGTAATCCAGCATATAAACAGAACCAAAGACAAGAACCACATGATTGTCTCAATAGATGCAGAAAAGGCTTTTGACAAAATTCAACAGCCCTTCATGCTAAAAACGCTCAGTAAATTCGGTATTGATGGAACGTACCTCAAAATAATAAGAGCTATTTATGACAAACCCACAGCTAATATCATACTGAATGGGCAAAAACTGGAAAAATTTCCTTTGAAAACTGGCACAAGACAGGGATGCCCTCTCTCACCACTCCTATTCAACATAGTGTTGGAAGTTCTGGCTAGGGCAATCAGGCAAGAGAAAGAAATCAAGGGTATCCAGTTAGGAAAAGAAGAAGTCAAATTGTCCCTGTTTGCAGATGACATGATTGTATATTTAGAAAACCCCATCGTCTCAGCCCAAAATCTCCTTAAGCTGATAAGCAACTTCAGCAAAGTCTCAGGATACAAAATTAATGTGCAAAAATCACAAGCATTCTTATACACCAGTAACAGACAAGCAGAGAGCCAAATCATGAATGAACTTCCATTCACAATTGCTTCAAAGAGAATAAAATACCTAGGAATCCAGCTTACAAGGGATGTAAAGGACCTCTTCAAGGAGAACTACAAACCACTGCTCAGTGAAATCAAAGAGGACACAAACAAATGGAAGAACATACCATGCTCATGGATAGGAAGAATCAATATCGTGAAAATGGCCATACTCCCCAAGGTTATTTATAGATTCAATGCCATCCCCATCAAGCTACCAATGAGTTTCTTCACAGAATTGGAAAAAACTGCTTTAAAGTTCATATGGAACCAAAAAAGAGCCCGCATTGCCAAGACAATCCTAAGTCAAAAGGACAAAGCTGGAGGCGTCACGCTACCTGACTTCAAACTATACTACAAGGCTACAGTCACCAAAACAGCATGGTACTGGTACCAAAACAGAGATATAGACCAATGGAACAGAACAGAGTCCTCAGAAATAATACGGCACATCTACAGCCATCTGATCTTTGACAAACCTGAGAGAAACAAGAAATGGGGAAAGGATTCCCTATTTAATAAATGGTGCTGGGAAAATTGGCTAGCCATAAGTAGAAAGCTGAAACTGGATCCTTTCCTTACCCCTTATACGAAGATTAATTCAAGATGGATTAGAGACTTAAATGTTAGACCTAATACCATAAAAACCCTAGAAGAAAATCTAGGTAGTACCATTCAGGACATAGGCATGGGCAAGGACTTCATGTCTAAAACACCAAAAGCAACGGCAGCAAAAGCCAAAATTGACAAATGGGATCTAATTAAACTAAAGAGCTTTTGCACAGCAAAAGAAACTACCATCAGAGTGAACAGGCAACCTACAGAATGGGAGAAAATTTTTGCAACCTACTCATCTGACAAAGGGCTAATATCCAGAATCTACAAAGAACTCAAACAAATATACTGAGAAAAAAACAAACAACCCCATCAAAAAGTGGGGAAAGGATATGAACAGACATTTCTCAAAAGAAGATATTCATACAGCCAACAGACACATGAAAAAATGCTCATCATCACTCGCCATCAGAGAAATGCAAATCAAAACCACAATGAGATACCATCTCACACCAGTTAGAATGGCAATCATTAAGAAGTCAGGAAACAACAGGTGTTGGAGAGGATGTGGAGAAATAGGAACACTTTTACACTGTTGGTGGGATTGTAAACTAGTTCAGCCATTATGGAAAACAGTATGGCAATTCCTCAAGGATCTAGAACTAGATGTACCATATGACCCAGCCATCCCACTACTGGGTATATACCCAAAGGATTATAAATTATTCTACTACAAAGACACATGTACACGTATGTTTATTGCGGCACTATTCACAATAGCAAAGACTTGGAATCAACCCAAATGTCCATCTGTGACAGACTGGATTAAGAAAATGTGGCACATATACACCATGGAATACTATGCAGCCATAAAAAAGGATGAGTTTGCGTCCTTTGTAGGGACATGGATGCAGCTGGAAACCATCATTCTTAGCAAACTATCACAAGAACAGAAAACCAAACACCGCATGTTCTCACTCATAGGTGGGAACTGAACAATGAGATCACTTGGACTCGGGAAGGGGAACATCACGCCCTGGGGCCTATCATGGGGAGGGGGGAGGAGGGAGGAGGGAGGGATTGCATTGGGGAGTTATACATGATATAAATGATGAATTGATGGGTGCTGACGAATTGATGGGTGCAGCACACCAACATGGCATAAGTATACATATGTAACAAACCTGCACATTATGCACATGTACCCTAGAACTTAAAGTATAATAAAAAAAAAAAAAAAAAAAAAAAAAAAGCCTAGTAAATAAGTCTCAGAAAGGTCACCATCTTGACTAGGATCACACAGCTGGGAAGCAGCAGAGTTGGGATCCAAACGATACCTGTCTGTATGTATATACTTTATCTTTTAAATGTTTTGACAGCATAGCTTATATCTCATTACATAGCAATTCGTCACATCATTATTTTAATTTTTTTCTTCTGTAACATTTCTAAAACAAATAGAAGGTAAAAGATTATACCTGTCAGGGTTCATGTTCATGAACGGCCGATGTCATCATAGCAGCAAATTAAACTGTGCTCCAACTGAAAAAAATAAAAAATAAAAAAATAAAAATAAACATATTCCTTGACTCTAAATTTATTGTTTAATTAAGTAACTAAATGATGAGTGCGTTGAGTACCACATAACAAAAGAGAGGTTGTTCTGTCAGTTCTATATAACATTCACAGTGGAAGACCTGAATACTTTTCCTGATTTATGGAGCTCACACAGGAAATAGGCAATTTGGGAAATGCTTTTTTGATGTGAATTAAAATAGACAAATTAAGGTCTTTGGCATTTTAATCAAACATTTATGGGGGAAAAGGAATAAATCATCTGTAAAAGGCTCTGATCTATCTTCTTTTTTTCTAATTTTTGATTTTGCTCATCCAAATTATTACAAGTTTTTGGCATATAAATAGCAGAAAGCATGAATCTAATACAGTTAAAGTTCGTACAATATGATTATCTTAGTGACAACTTTCATCACCAAACCTTGATAATAGCATTTATATATAAGATTTTGTAATATGCTCTTGAATAAAAAATAGTTTTCTGGGACATAAAAATGCCATCCTCTTTTGGCAAGAGTGAACCTTCCAAAAAGACGAAACCAAGCAGGGAAGGAAGGATGAACAGGATGCTTGCAAGGCAAGATAAACCAAATCAACAGTGATCCCATATAATCCCTTACCCATTCATATATCTATTATTTGTGTATCACCAGCTACATACACAAAATTGATTTAAGAAATCCAAAATATGACCGGCCGCGGGGGCTCATGCCTGTAATCCCAGCACTTTGGGAGGCTGAGGCAGTGGATCACGAGGTCAGGAGATCGAGACCATCCTGGCTAACACGGTGAAACCCCATCTCTACTAAAAATACAAAAACAAAATTAGCCAGGCATGGTGGTGGGCACCCATAGTCCCAGTCACTCGGGAGGCTGAGGCAGGAGAATGGCATGGACCTGTTAGGCAGAGTTTGCAGTAAGCCGAGATCACGCCACTGCACTCTGGCCTGGGTGACAGAGTGAGACTCTGTCTCAAAAAGGAAAAGAAAAAGAAAAGAAAATCCAAAATATACAAACACCATGATAGAATTTTTACTCTCAAAGAACTTACATGTGAGTTGAGAAGAAAAAATCGATTATACTTAGGGAATAGTTAAATTGCAATGCTCTCAGTGCCTAGTTCAGTGTCTGGCATGTTTTAGGCCATCAGTGCCTCTATTTAACACATATTTACTGAGAATTTACTACATTCTAGGCTGTGGTCCAGGTGCTTGGGATGCAGCAGTGAACACAACAGGAAAATTCTACCTTCAGTAGTGAGTTGAATTGGAACCTGTGAAAGGTAAGTCCACCCTGAATAAGTGTGTAAACCATTTGTAATAAGGGTCTTTGAAGATGTAAATAAGGTAAGGACTTCAAGATGAGATCATCCTGGATTAGGGTGAGCCCTAAATCCAATTATTTATGACTTTCTTAAGAATGTCCTTTTAAGAGACAGAAGAGAAGATACATAGACACAGATAGAAGAAAGCAATCAATGTGAGGACAAAGGCAGAGATTACATTTATGAAACCCCAAACCAAAGAATGCCAAAGACTGTCAGCAGCTCCCAGAAGCTATGGCAGAGTCATGGAACCAATTGTTCCTCAGAGCCTCCAGAGAAAACCAACTGTACCACACCTTGATTCTGGATTTCTGTCCTGCAGAATTCTGAGAAATCAATTTTCTCTTCTTTTAAGCCACCCAGGAAACTAATGTACCTGCTTTTGCATGACTTAAATCCTAATATGGAGGGAGGTGGAGCAACATGGTGGAAGAGAAACCTCCACCATTCATCCATCCCACAAGAACACCAAGTTAACAACTATCTACACAGAAAAACACCTTCATGGGAACCAAAAATCCGGTGAGCATTGATAGTACCTGGTTTTAACTTCATAGCACTGGAAAAGACTCTGAAGAGATAGAAAAAACAGTCCTGAATCACCAATGGCACCTACCAGCCCTGTCAAACCCCTGCCCACTCCCAGCAGAGGCATAATATGCAGAGTATCTCTGGGCATTAGGGAGGGAGAGCACAGCAATTTTGAGGCAGTGAACTCAATGCTGTCCTGTTATAGCAGAAAGGAAAATCGGATCAAACTCAGCTGATGCAAGCCTGTGGAGGGATAATTTAAACCAGTCCTAGTCAGAGGGCAATCATTGATCCCACAGGTGAGAACTTGAGTGTCCGCAAGCCCTGCCACTGAAGGCTACAGCATTCTGTGTCTCCAAGTAAACTTGAAAGGCAGTGTAGGCCATAAGAAAAGCAACTCTTAGGCAAGCCCTAGTGCTGAACCAGTCCCAGAAATGGTGGACTTGGGGGCATATGACCTACTGAGACACCAGTTAGGCCAGCCAAAGGAGGGCTGGCATTACCCTTCCACTAACCCCAGCCTGCACAGCTCCAAAAGACACCCTTCCTTCTGCTTGAGAAGAGGGAAGAGTAGGGATTACTTTGTGTTGCATCTAGAATACCAGCTCAGCCAAAGTGGGATAGAGCACTGGTCAGAATTCTAAGGTTCCCCCCTTCGAGGACCTACCTCCAAGACAACATTTTTAGACATACCCTGGGCTAGAAGGGAACACATTGTCTTGAAGGAAAGGACCCAGTCCTGGCAGCATGTATCACCTGCTAACGGAAGATCCCTTGGTCCCTGAATAACCAGCAGCAATACCAGAGTACTACATAAAGGGCCTTAGGTGAGTCTCCGAGACTTGCTGGCTACAGGTGAGACTCAGCACATTACCAGCTATAGTGGCTACAGGACAAAACTATTCCTTCTTGAGAAAAGCAGAGGGAAAAGTAAACAGGACTTTGTCTTGCACTTTAGTTACCAGCACGGCCACAGTGGGGTAGAAGCACTGATATGGTTTGGCTATGACTCCACCCAAATCTCATCTTGAATTCACATGTTTTTGGAGGGACACAGTGGGAGGTAATTGAATCATGGGGGCAAGTATTTCCCATGCTGTTCTTGTGATATGATGGTTTTAAAAAGGGAAGTTTCCCTACACAAGTTATTTTCTCTTGTCTGCTGCTGTGTGAGACGTGCCTTTCACTTTCCACCATGATTGTGAGGCCTTCCCAGTCATGTGGAACTGTAAGTCCTATAAATCTCTTTGTTTTGTAAATTGTCCAGCATCAGGTATGTCTTGATCAGCAGTGTGAAAACAGAGTTACTGTTTTCTAATATAGTCAATTGTACCAGTAGAGTGGGGTGCTGCTGAAAAGATACCTGAAAATGTGAAAGTGACTTTGGAACTGGGTAACAGGCAGGTTAGGAACAGTTTGGAGGGCTCAGAAGAAGGCAGGAAAATGTGGGAAAGATTGGAACTTCTAGAGACTTGCTGAATGGCTTTGACCAAAATGTAGATAGTGTTGTGCACAATGAAATCCAGGCTGAAGTGGTTTCAGATGGAGATGAGGAACTTGTAAAGAACTGGAGTAAAGGTGACTCTTGTTACATTTTAGCAAAGATACTGGTAGCATTTTGCCCCTGCCCTAGAGTTTTGTGGAACTTTAAACTTGAGACAGATGATTTAGGGTATCTGGTGGAGTAAATTTTTTTTTTTTTTCAAACAAAGAAATGTTTAATTACTTGATGTTGATACAGTATTTTTTCACTTAAAATGAGATAAATCCTTTGTGCCTTTTGAGGTTTCCTTTTAAGTTACATGCCTGTATCATCTATTTAAATGATAACTTTTTAAAAATAAAAGAACAATTTAACAACTGTACACACCGGGACAAGCCGTAAGCTGCACCAACTGGATCCTAGATCCTCTTTCCCCAAGGGGGAGTAAATTTTTAAGCAGCAAAGATTTCAAGAGGTGACTTGGGTGCTATTAAAGGCATTCGGTTTTAAAAGGGAAACAGAGCACAAAAGTTTGGAAAATTTGCAGCCTGGCAGTGCAATAGAAAAGAAAATCCATTTTCTGAGGAGAAATTCAAGCTGGCTGCAGAAATTTGCATAAGTAATGAAGAGCTGAATGTTAATCACCAAGACGATGGGGAAAATGTCTCCAGGGCATGTCAGAGACCTTTGTGGCAGCCCCTCCCATCACAGGCCTGGAGGTTTTGGAGGAAAAAAATGGTTTTCACAGGCCCAGCCCAGGATCCCTCTGCTGTGTGCAGCCTAGAAACTTGGTGCCCTACATCTTAGCAGCTACAGCCGTAAATAAAACGGGCCAAAGTACAGCTCTGGCTGTTGCTTTAGAGGGTGGAAGCCCCAAGCCTCAGCAGCTTCCATGTGGTGTTGAGCCTGAAGATGCACAGAAGTCAAGAATTGAGGTTTCAGAACCTCCACCTAGATTTCAGAAGATTTATGGAAACATCTGGATGCCTAGGCAGAAATTTGCTGAAGGGATGGGGGCCTCATAGGGAACCTCTGCTAGGGCAGTGCAGAAGGGAAATATGTGATCGGAGCCCCCACAGAGAGTCCCTACTGGGGCACCGCCTAGTGGAGCTGTGAGGCCCATCATCCTCCAGACTCCACAATGGTAGATGCACCTACAGTTTGCACTGTGCACCTGGAAAAGCCTCAGACACTCAACACCAGCCCATGAAAGCAGCCAGGAGGGAGGCTTTAACCTGCAAAACCATAGGGGCAGAGCTGCCCAAGGCCATGGGAGCCCATCTCTTGCATCAGCATAACCTGGATGTGAGACATGGAGTCAAAGGAGATCATTTTGGAACTTTAAGATCTGACTGCCCTGCTGGATTTTGGACTTGCATGGGGCATGTAACCCCTTTGTTTGGGCCAATTTCTCCCTTTTGGAAGGGCTGTATTTACCCAATGCCTGTAGCCCCACTGTATCTAAGAAGTAACTAACTTACTTTTGATTTTACAGGCTCATAGGTGAAAGGGACTTGCCTTGTCTCACATGAGACTTTGAGCTGTGGACTTTTGAGTTAATGCTGAAATGAGTTAAGACTTTGGGGGACTGTTGGGAAGGCATGATTGGTTCTGAAATGTGAGGACGTGAGATTTGGGAGGGGCCAGGTGCAGAAAGATATGGTTTGGCTGTGTCGTCACCCAAATCTCATCTTAAATTCCCACATGTTGTGGGAGGGACCTGGTGGAAGGTTATTGAATCACAGGGGCAAGTCTTTCCTGTGCTATTCTTGTGATAGTGAATACGTCTTATGAGATCTGATGGTTTTAAAAAGAGGAGTTCCCTGCACAAGCCCTTTTCTCTTGTCTGCCTCCATGTGAGATAATGCCTTTTACCATGCACCATGGATTGTGAGACCTCCCCAACCACATGTAACTGCAATTCCAATAAACTTCTTTCTTTTGTAAATTGCCCAGTCTCAGGTATGTCTTTATCAGCAGTATGAAAATGAACTAATACAGAGAACTAAGCCGGCTCTTGAGGGTCCCTGATTCCAGGATGTGACTCTTGGATGGCATTTTTGGACCTGCCCTTGGCCAGAAGGGAGCCCACCTTCCTGAAAGGTAAGTACCAGGCTAGGCAGCTTTCACTGGAAGCTGACTTAAGAGACCCTGGGCCTTAAGGGAACATCCATGGTAGTCTAGATGTACTTCTTGTGGCCTGGGGTCATGGAAGCTACAGGGTGAGACTCTGCTGCCCTTGGAAAGGGGAAAAAGAGTGAGAAGGACTGTATCTTGTAGTTTGTGTGTGAATTCAGCCAAAATATAGTAGAATACTGGGTAAACTTTTTTGGATTTTTTACTCTAGTTCCTGACCCCTGGATGGCACTTCTGGACCCACATGGGATCTGGGAGACATCACTACTCTGAAGGGAAGAACACAGGCCTAGCTGGATTTGCCACCTGCTGATGGTAGAGAGTTGGGGCCTTGAGAAAACACTGGCACTATCCAGGAAGTGGTTACAGAAGGCCTTGGGCGAGACTGAGTGCTGTGCTGGCTTCAGGTCTGACCCAGCCCAGTTACAGTGGTGGTAGCTGCAGGGAACTTGTGTCAATCCACCCCAAATTTAGGTGGCTCACAACAGAGACAGAGAAAGAGACTCCGTATATCCGGAAGAAACTAAGGGAAGAGAACAAGAGTGTCTGCCTAGTAATCCAGAGAATTCTCTTGGATCTTGTCCAAGACCATCAAGGCAGTACATCTAGGAGTTTGCAAGCACCACATTATTGGGCTTCAGGTATGCTCTACAGCAGATAGAGCTTAAATCAAAACACCCAATTCCTTTCAAATATCTGGAAAGCCTTTCCATGAAGGATGGCTACAAATAAGCCCAGACAGTGAAGACTTCAATAAATACCTAACTCTTCAATGAACAGACAGTGAAGGACATCTACAAGCATCAACACTATCCAGGAAAACATGACCTCACCAAAGAAAATAAATAAGGCAACAAGTGCTAATCCTGAACAAACAGATGTGTGGACTTTCAGACTGAGAATTCAAAATAGCTGTGTTGAGGAAGCTTAAATTCAAAATAACACAAAGAAGGAATTCATAATTCTATCAGATAAAATCGATAGATTGAAATAGTTTAAAAGAATCAAGCAGAAATTTTGGAGCTGATAAATTCAACTGGCATTCTGAAAAATGCCTCAGAGTCTTTTAATAGAATGAATTAAGCAGAAGAAAGAATTAGTGAGCTTGAAGACAGGCTATTTGAAAATACACACACACACACACACACACACACACACACACACACACACACACACAGAAAATACACAGAGGAGACAAAAGAATGCAAAGCAATAAAGCATGCCTACAAGATCTAGGAAACAGCCTCAAAAGGGCACATTTAAGAGCTACTGACCTTAAAGAGGATGTAAAGAAAGAGATAGAAATAGAAAGTTTATTCAAAGCAATAACAACAGATAACTTCCCAAACTTAGAGAAAGAGATCTACATCCAAGTACAACAGGATTATAGAACACTGAACAGATGTAACCCAAAGAAGACTACCTCAAATAATTTAATAATCAAACTCCCAAAGGTCCTAAAATCAGTAAAAGAAAGCAAACAAATAACATACAATGGAGCACCAATAGGTCTGGCAGTAGACTTTTCAGTGGAAACTTTATAGGCTGGGAGAGAGTGGCATGACATATTTATATTGCTGAAGGGGAATAAAGGGGGGCAAAAACGTTAACCATAGAAAAGCATATCTGTATAGTCTTCAACATGAAGAATAAATACTTTCTCATACAGGAAAAGCTGAGGGATTTTATCAATACCAGATCTGTCATATAAGAAATTCTAAAGGGACTATTTCAAGCAGAAAAAAAAAAAGGACATTGATGAGCAATAATAGTCACCTAAAGGTACAAAACTCACTGGTAACAGTAGATACACAGGAAAACACAGAATATCATAACACTGTAACTGTAATTTGTAAACAACTCTTAGATCCTAAGTAGAAAAACTAAACAATGAACCAATCAAAAATAATAACTACAACAATTTTTCAAGACATAGCACAATAAAATATAAATAGAAACAACAACAATATTAAAAGTAGGGGGACAAATTTAAGGCAAAAAGTTTTTATTAGTTTTCTTTTTGCTTGTTGGTTTGATTGTGCAAATAGCATTGTGTTGTTAACAGGTTACAATATTGGGTTATAAGGTAGTACTTTCAAGACTCATGGTAACCTCAAATCCAAAAATATACAATGAATTTCAAAAAAATAAAATCAAGAAACTAAATCATGAGAGATGATATGATTTATGATGATATGATGATATGATTTCCACCTTCCACCTTCACTGGAGGAAGACAGGAAGGAAAGAAGGAAGGAAGAGAAGACCAGAAAACAAATAACAAAATGGCAGGAGTCAGTCCTTACTTATCAATAATAATATTGAATGTAAATGGACTAAACTATCTAATCAAAAGACATAGTCTGGCTGAATGGATGAATAAACAAGACTCATTGATCTGTTGCCTACAGGAAATGCACTTCACCTATAAAGACACATATAGGCTAAAAATAAAGGGATGGAAAAAGATATGCCATGCAATGGAAACCATACAAAAGCAGGAGTTTATATTTATAGTGGACAGAATAGATTGCAAGACAAAAATGGTAAGACACGAACAATGTCACCATAAAATGATAAAGTGGTCAATTCAGCAGGAGGATGTAACAATTTTAAATATACGTGCACCCAACACTGGAGCACCCAGATAAATAAAAGAAATATTATTAGAGTTGTAGAGAGAGATAGGCCCCAATACAATAATAACTGGAGACTTCAACACCCCACTTTTAGCATTGGACAGCTCTTCCAGACAGAAAATCAACAACAACAAAAAATCAGATTTAATATGCACTATAAAACAAATGGATCTAATAAATATTTATAGAACATTTCATCCAAGAGCTACAAAATGCACATTATTTTCCTCAGCACATGAATCATTCTCAATGATAGACCATATGTTAGATCACAAAACAAGTTTTGAAACATTCAAAAAATTGAAATATTATCAAGTATCTTCTGTGACCACAATGGAATAAAACTATTTGTATAGTTATGGAAACTATACAAATATGCAGAAATTAATATGTTCTTGAATAACCAGTAGATCAATGAAGAAATTAAGAAGGAAATTGAAAAATTTCTAGAAATAAATGATAATAAAAACAAAAGATTTCAAAATTTATGGAATACAGGAAAAGCAGTACTAACAGGGAAGTTTATAATGATAAGCACCAACATCAAAAAAGAGGGAAAGCTTCAAATGAACAGTCTAGTCATGCATCTTAAAGAACAAGAAAAGCAAGAGCAAACTCAAAATTAGCAGAAGAAAATAAATATGGCTGGGCGTGGTGACTCGCCTGTAATCCCAGCACTTTGGGAGGCCGAAGTGGGCAGATCATGAGGACAAGAGATCCAGGTCATCCTGGCCAACATGGTGAAACCCCGTCTCTACTAAAAATACAAAAATTAGCTGGGCATGGTGGCGTGTGCCTATAGTCACAGCTACTCGGGAGGCTGAGGCAGGAGAATTGCTTGAACCTGGGAGGCATAGTTTGTAGTGAGCCGAGATTGTACCACTGCACTCCAGCCTGGTGACAGAGTGAGACTTCTAAAAAAACAAAAAGAGAGAGAGAGAGAGAAAGGAAAAAAAAAGAAAAATATAATGATCAGTGCAGAAATAAATGAAACTGAAATAAAATATACAAAAGGTCAATGAAATGAAAAGTTGTTTTTTTGAAAAGTTAAACAAAATTGACAAACTTTTACCCAGGCTAAGAAAAAAAGAGAGAAGATCCAAATAAATAAAATCACAAATGAAAAAGAAGACATTACAAACTGATTCTCTAGAAAGTCAAAGGCTCATTAGTGGCTACCATGAGCAACTATATGCCAATAAATTGGAAAATCTAGAAGAAATGGACACATTCCTAGACACATATCATACAACCTACCAAGATTGAACCAGGAAGAAATCCAAAACCTGAAAGACCAATAATAAGTAATGAGACTGAAGCCATAATAATAATAAAATCTCCCAGTAAAGAAAAGCTCAGAGCCTAATGGCTTTACTCCTGAATTCTACCAAATATTTAAAGAACTAATACCAATCCTACTCAAACTACTCCAGAAAATAAAAGAAGAGGGAGTATTTCCACACTCTTTCTACAAGGCTAGGACTACCCTGATATCAAAACCAGACAAAGACACTCAAAAAAAGAAAACTACAGGCCAATATTTCTGATAAATATTGATGTAAAAATCCTCAACAAAATATAAGCAAACTGAATTAAACAATGCATTTGAAAGATCATTCATCAGGACCAAGTGGGATTTATCCCTGGGATGCAAGAAGGTTCAACACATGCAAATCAACGTGATACACTGTATCAGCAGAATAAAGGATAAAAACCATAAGATCATTTCAATTGATGCTGAAAGGCATTTGATAAAATTCAACATCCCTTCAGAACAAAAACCCTCAAAAAACTGTATATAGAAGGAATGTATCTCAACATAATAAAATTAATATATGTCAGACCCCAAACTAGTATAATACTGAATGAGGAAAAACTGAAAGCCTTCCCTCTAAGATCTGGAACATGACAAGGATGCTCACTGTCATCGGTGTTATTCAACATAGCACTGGAAGTCTTAGCTAGAGCAGTCAGACAAAAGAAAGAAATAAAAGGCATCCAAATTGGAAAGAAGAAGCCAAATTTTCCTAGTTTGTGGATGATATGATCTTATATTTAGAAAACCTTAAAGAATCCACAAGAAAACTGTTAGAACTGATTAACAAATTCAGTAAAGTTGCAGGATACAAAATCAACATACAAAAATCAGTAGCATTTCTATATGCAACAGTGAACAAAGTAAAAAGGAAATTTAAAAAGTAATCCCATTTACAATAGCCACACAAAAAAAACAAAATACCTGGGAATTAACTTAACCAAAGAAGTGAAAGATTTCTACAATGAAAACTATAAAACACTGATGAAAGAAATAAGACACCAAAAAATGAAAAAATATTCCATGTTTCTGGATTAGAAGAATCAATATTGTTAAAATGTCCATACTACCAAAAGCAATCTACAGATTTAGTGAAATCAGTATCAAAATACCAATGACATTCTTCACAGATATGGAAAAAACAATCTTAAAATGCATATGGAACCACAAAAGACCCAAAACTAATAAGCAAAAAGAACAAAACTAGAGGAATCACATTACTTTATTTTAGTTCAAATTACACTACAGAGCTATTGTAACCATGACAGCATGGTGCTGGCATAAAAAGAGACACATAGACCAATGAAACAGAATACAGAACCCAGAAACAAATCTACACACTTACAGTGGACTCATTTTTGACAAAGGTGCCAAGAACTTACACTAGGAAGACAGTCTCTTCAATAAATGGTGCTAGAAAAACTGGATATTCATATGCAGAAGAATGAAACTAGACTCCTGTCTCTTGCCATATACAAAAAAAAAAAAAAAAAAAATGGATTAAAGACTGAAATATAAGACCTCAGACTATAAAACTACTACAAGAAAACATTGGGGAAAATCTACAGGACTTTGGTCTTTGCAAAGATTTCTTGAGCAATAACCCCACAAGGACAGGCAATCAAAGTAAAAATAAACAAATGGGATCACATTGAATTAAAAAGCTTCTGCACAGCAAAGGATACTGTCAACAAAATAAACAGATAACCCACAGAATGGGAGAAAATATTGACAAACTGTCCATCTGACATAGGATTAATAACCAGAATATATAAAGAATTTGAACAACTCTATAGGATAAAACAGAATAATCTGATAAATAAATGGTCAAAAGATTTGAATAGACATTTCTCAAAGGAAGACATACAAATGCCAAAGAGGCATTAGAAAATATGCTCAACATCACTGACCGTCGGAGAAATGCAAACCAAAACTACAATGTGATATCATCTCATTCTAGTTAAAATGGCTTATATCCAAAAGACAGTCAATAACAAATGCTGACAAAGATGTGGAGAAAAGTGAACTCTTGTATGCTGTTGGTGGAAATGTAAATTAGTACAACCACTATGGAGAAGAGTTTGGAGGTTCCTCAAAAACTAAAAATTGAACTACCATATGATCCAACAATCATACTATTGGGTACCTACCCCAAAGAAAGGAAATCAGTATATTGAACAGCTTTCTGCACTCCTATGTTTGTTGGAGCACTGTTCACAATAGCTAAGATTTGGAAGCAACCTGAGTGTCCATCAACAGATAAATAAATGGATAAAGAAAATGTGGTATCTATACACAATGGGGTATTACTCAGCCATAAAAAATAATGAGATCCATTCATTTGCAACAACATGGATGGAACTGAGATCATTATGTGAAGTAAATAAGCCAGACAAAGAAAGACAAACATTGCATGTTCTCACTTATTTGTGGGTTTTAAAAATCAAAACAATTGATTTCACGGACAGAAAGAATAAAAGGATGGTTAACCCATTCTCCACAATGTGCCTATTTCACATTGCATGCCTGTATCAAAATATCTTATGTACCCCATAAATATATACACCCACTGTACACCCACAAAAATTAAAATAAATAAATAATTCTAGTGTGGATGTGTAATGAGCAAAATACATATCTAAAATCTATAGTATGTTGGATGGTAATAATTGCTGTGGAGCTAAATATCGTAGAAAAGAGGCATGGCTAATGAAAGTCATTAGTGGTGGAGTGCTACACCCAAGAAGAGGGGCAGACTAAGAGAATTCAGTAGGGGCTCAGGTAGCAAAGGAATGCTTTATAAAGGAAGAAGATTTAGAGTTTGGATTTGAAAAATGAGCCAAATATAGGTAGAAGAAAATGTGTACGAGATTTCAAGAGTCACACTCTTGTGTGGATCGTATTAAGTACAAGAGCAGTATGTAAAGGCCACGTGAGGAGATGTCTTGCAGGAAGAAATATTTTCAGTTTAGATTCAGTAAAAGTATATCTTAGTTGAAGGAATTTCGTAGTTCATCTGATACAACGTTAAAATTCCTGAACTACCTATAGGAGTGAGAAACTTCAGAAGCTTACCATTCTCCAGTACTCAGGAGGTTACAAGAATAAACAAGAAAGAACCAGTATTCACTCTCACTGAGAATCTCAGTTTGTAAACTTTTAAGCTCTCAGTTTATAAGCTTATAAGCTTTTCCCTAAGACTTGGTGTCTAACTTCTCTTTGATATTATTAGTTCTGTTAACTTCATCTACATAGATTACCCATCTATATAATAGCTCTTTAAGAATTTGAAGATATATGGGTCTTCTCCTTGCCAGGTTTTCAATGATCAGTTTTTCTCTTCTTCTTCTTTACTCAATTAGCTGTTGCTTGTAAGATTTCCAGCCAGCCACCTCTTTGCTCATTCTGTGCTGTTCTTGATTGGCCAAATCCCTCATTGCCAAATCCTTCAAACGTCTACAGGACTCTAAAACATTTCATGTCTTCATAAAACAAAGCAGTACTATCAGTTCTCATACACTCAGAGACTGTGTGTTGTTAGTGCTATACATCTATCAAAGCAGTGGTATCTATAACTACAGTAAGTTTTTGAACATTCACACTATTATCTAATATTGAACTGATAGTCACCTAAAACACCATTAATTAGGTGTGTTGCTATGTAGTCACATCTGGCACTTCCATTGCTGAAGGTTGTGTTTTGCAGTCTGTTCCAGGTTCCCAAGATTTTTATAGACCATGATTCCGACATGAAAAAAATATTTACCATTATATTCAACTTTTTAAAATCTAGAAATATAATAAATATGCTGCGTATGTTCTCATATAATTCACTGACACACCAAAGCCCTGTGCAGAACGCTATAATGTCATTTTTTATCTTCCTCTATGTTGACATTTACTCTTTAATCATTAAATTTTGAGTACAGTCATTCAAACCACCATGAGTCTTTACATGTCATTTTAAATCCGTATTTTTCTTTTTTTCCCCATGGGAATATCATAAGACTTGCTAAATTTGATCTAGATGTGTTACACTTTTAATATTTGTTTGGCTTTCTAATTTAATAAACTTTTTAAATAAAATTTATGGGGATAGTGCGAATTACACTTTTAAGCCATTCTTTCTTGTAAGAATTCTTACATTGGTCTAATCACCTATAAAAATATATTTGATCAACTCTACTAGAACTTTTCTTAGTAATGTCAGTGTACTTTTTCTCTTTACCTAACATTTTGTCAGGAATTTTTTAAACAAAAATAACCTTTGCTCTTATTTAGTTTTCTGACATTTTTCAGTTTCCATTGAAGTTAAGGAGTAGGTGTTTAGTAAGCTCATTTGCAAGTCATTTTAATATCTTCAGAAGTAACTCTGTAAGACTTCTCCTAGAAAATTAGCAAACTTCTCAGAAATAAAAACAAAATTTGAATTAATTTTAGCTCTGATATTAGTAAAGAGGGAAAACCCAATTTCAAAGACTACATAAAATTTTGGCACATAACATACTGTTGTACCAACTTGTAGGACTATACTAGAAACAGACACAACCTCAGTTCCACAAGAGAGCAATGTACTTTAAATGCAAGTTACTAAAGGAGATTCTGGCAAATTCTTCATCTTAACTAAAATGTGTCTTCTTGGCAAAAGGAAGGGTGGAGGCACAAAATGGCCCTAGGACAAACAAGGACTGTGACACTTGTAAAGCTACATCATTTCAAAGGTTTAATATTAGGCTAAAAGAAATCTATTCATCTGACCAGGTGAGAGATCAGAGGATAAATGTTAGAGGTAAGGAGATATGCAGGAAAGATGGACATAAATATACTGGAAGCAGCTTTTGCAGCTGTGGACCTAGAGCTTTGTGGGCCATGTGTATGCAGTGCCTGGTTGTATGCCTAGTGATGGTATATACAGGTGTTGTAAAAAACAATGAGATGAGTCATATGTCCTATCAAACAAATGTCCATGAACTTCATGTTTGCTTGATTTTTATTTTCCCTAATAGCACCTTTTACCAGTTCACTCCAAAGTAGAGGTGCCATCTAGGAATGAAGGGACTTCTTGCTAGCGGGAAGAGTTTACAATGATAAAAACAAAGGTAAACATTTCAGGAAAAAGATTAGATAGAGCCACATGATATATCAAGAATATTATTAGAACACACAGAAAAACTCCATGTATTACGGCTGAACAGAAGTTGTAACAAGCATAGAGAATAAACACACACTTCCACTTTCTCCATCCCACAAATAACTACAAAACTAGAAAATATATAGATAGATAAATAGATAGATATAGGTATATAGCTTCTAGAAAACAATACACAGCACAGGGTTGAGATTCCTTAAAGAAGGAAAACAAATTAGACAAGCTTTATGATTGCCCCAGCTTACTTCCTGGAGCCAGGTTTCATCCTATAGCACAGGGGGTAAAAACAGAAATAAACTGAAATAAAGCCTGAAAAGTGAAGGGGCAATAAGTTGGGAAGATAGCAGTCTGAGTTCAGGGAGCTCAAGACATTGAAATTTTACAGGGAAGAGTAGTAAAGCATTAGGAAATAAACAGAAAAAAACTTGGGAGAACTGCAGGAAAATCTCCTTGAGGGTTTAGTTGACCTCTCAATTTTGGGGGGAAAAACTTTCTTGAGTCTGGGAAAAGACCAATGAAAAATAGTAAAAAGTAGGAGGATGAACAATTTCCAGAGTTCAAACATATGTAGGAATTGTTTTGTTCCAAACAGCCAGAGCAGAACAATCTTAAAATACAAAATTGCAAACTCTAAACAAAACAAAAGGCAAATTGTAGTTTTCAGAAAGACTGTATTTAAGTAGTAGAGCTAAATAAGCTCTCTACAAAAAGCTCTTCTAAACCTACCATAACAAAGCTCAAAAGTAAACTTCAAAGGGATAAAGATTTAATCAAGAGTTACTTATCTGTATGCCAGAACAAAAGCCAACACTCTTTAGATACAGTGTACGACAATGTAAACTTTGTCATTTTTAGCATAGAAACCAAAATTACTAGGTATGCAAAGAAGCAGAAAAATATGACTGGGAGAAAAAATATGCTCAAAGGCACGAAAACCAACATAAACATACTGAGAAGAAAAATGGAAAGTATATGCAACCTCTAGATAGAAAAAATCAATATCTGAAGTGAAAAATACACTGAATGGATTTCAGAGTAGGTTAGGTACTAGAAAAGAAAAGGTCAGTGAATTGGAAGACATAGAAATAAAACTATCTTTTTAAAAAAGCACAGAAAAAGTAGCCGGCAGTGGTGGCTCGTGCCTGTAATCCCAGTTCTTAGGGAAGCAGAGAGGTGAGGATAGCATGAGCTCAGGAGTTTGAGACCTGCCTGGGCAACATAGTGAAACCCTGTTCTTAAAAATAGAAAGAATCAAAATAAAAAAGCACAAAAACACAGCTAAAAATAAAGCATTAATGAGTTTTGTGATAATATCAAGGAGTGTAGCATGTGTATAATTGGATCTCTCAAAAGCAGAGGAAGGAGATGGGGCTCAAACTTTCAGGAAATAGCTAAAGCTTTTTTCAAATTTTACAAATACTATAAGCCTACAGATATAAGATTCTCAACCAACCCCAAGCAAAATAAGTAAATGGATGATTGATTGATAGATAGATAGATAGATAGATAGATAGATAGATAGATAGATAGACTCACACTAATGTATGTTATGATCAACGTGATGAAAATCAGTGATAAAGAGAAAATCCTAAAGGCAGCCAGAGGAAAATTACATAAATAACAAAAATAAGAATTATTGCATACTTCTTCATAGAAAACGTACAGGAAAGAAGACAATGGAATGGCACCTTAAATATAAAGTGTCAAATGAAAAAAATAGGCCAACCCAGAATTCTAGGTTCAATGAAAACATCTCTCAACAATGAAGGAAAAATAAAGAGATTTTTTTTTCCAGGCAAACAAAAGCTGACAGATTCATTGCCAAATGAACTATTCTATAGGAAATGTTAAAAGGAATTCTTTAAGCAGAAATACGATCACATCAGAAAAGAACTTAGAAATGGTAAATATGTTGATAAATAGAATTTATCTTAATTTTTAATTTCTTTAAAGTTACTTGATGTTTAAAGGATGATAGTAACAATACATATTGAGGATTCTAACATTTGAAGAAGTAAAATGTAGGACAGTAGTACAAAAGATGAGAGGCAGATATTGGATAATATAACTATAAAATTTTTACAGTATACATTCAGTAATACTACGTGAATGCAGACTGTGATGAGTTAAACTCTAGAAAAACCACCTACAAAGTCCAAATGGCATAGACAACCAGCCAATAATAGAAACAAAAAATGGGAGGGGCGGAGCAAGATGGCCGAAGAGGAACAGCCCCAGTCTCCAACTCCCAGCGTGAGTGACACGGAAGACCGGTGATTTCTGCATTTTCAACTGAGGTACTAGGGACATCTCACTAGGGAGTGCCGGACAATCGGTGCTGGTCAGCTGCTGCAGCCTGACCAGCGAGAGCTGAAGCAGGGCGAGGCATCACCTCACCTGGGAAGCGCAAGGCGGAAGAGAATCCCTTTTCCTAGCCAGGGGAACTGAGACACACAACACCTGGAAAATTGGGTAACTCCCACCCCAATACTGCATTTTACGCAAACGGGCACACCAGGAGAATATATCCCTCACCTGGCCGGGAGGGTCACACGCCCACGGAGCCTCCCTCACTGCTAACACAGCAGCACTCCTCAGCAAATGTAAAAGAACAGAAATTATAACAAACTGTCTCTCAGACCACAGTGCAATCAAACTAAATCTCAGGACTAAGAAACCCAATCAAAACCGCTCAACTACATGGAAACTGAACAACCTGCTCCTGAATGACTACTGGGTACATAACGAAATGAAAGCAGAAATAAAGATGTTCTTTGAAATCAATGAGAACAAAGATACAACATACCAGAATCTCTGGGATACACTTAAAGCAGTGTGTAGAGGGAAATTTATAGCACTAAATGCCCACAAGAGAAAGCAGGAAAGATCTAAAATTGACACTCTAACATCACAATTAAAAGAACTAGAGAGGCAAGAGCAAACACATTCAAAAGCTAGCAGAAGGCAAGAAATGACTAAGATCAGAGCCGAACTGAAGGAGATAGAGACACAAAAAACCCTCCAAAAAATCAATGAATCCAGGAGTTGGTTTTTTGAAAAGATCAACAAAATTGACAGACCGCTAGCAAGACTAATAAAGAAGAAAAGAGAGAGGAATCAAATAGATGCAATAAAAAATGATAAAGGGGATATCACCACCGACCCCACAGAAATACAAACTTCATCAGAGAATACTATAAACACCTCTACGCAAATCAACTAGAAAATCGAGAAGAAATGGATAATTTCCTGGACACTTACACTCTCCCAAGACTAAACCAGGAAGAAGTTGAATCCCTGAATAGACCAATAGCAGGCTCTGAAATTGAGGCAACAATTAATAGCCTACCCACCAAAAAAAGTCCAGGACCAGATGGATTCACAGCTGAATTCTACCAGAGGTACAAGGAGGAGCTGGTACCATTCCTTCTGAAACTATTCCAATCAATAGAAAAAGAGGGAATCCTCCCTAACTTATTTTATGAGGCCAACATCATCCTGATACCAAAGCCTGGCAGAGACACAACAAAAAAAGAGAATTTTAGACCAATATCCCTGATGAACATCGATGCAAAAATCCTCAATAAAATACTGGCAAACCGGATTCAGCAGCACATCAAAAAGCTTATCCACCATGATCAAGTGGGCTTCATCCCTGGGATGCAAGGCTGGTTCAACATTCGCAAATCAATAAACATAATCCAGCATATAAACAGAACCAAAGTCAAGAACCACATGATTATCTCAATAGATGCAGAAAAGGCTTTTGACAAAATTCAACAGCCCTTCATGCTAAAAACGCTCAATAAATTCGGTATTGATGGAACGTACCTCAAAATAATAAGAGCTATTTATGACAAACCCACAGCTAATATCATACTGAATGGGCAAAAACTGGAAAAATTCCCTTTGAAAACTGGTACAAGACAGGTATGCCCTCTCTCACCACTCCTATTCAACATAGTGCTGGAAGTTCTGGCTAGGGCAATCAGGCAAGAGAAAGAAATCAAGGGTATCCAGTTAGGAAAAGAAGAAGTCAAATTGTCCCTGTTTGCAGATGACATGATTGTATATTTAGAAAACCCCATTGTCTCAGCCCAAAATCTCCTTAAGCTGATAAGCAACTTCAGCAAAGTCTCAGGATACAAAATTAATGTGCAAAAATCACAAGCATTCTTATATACCAGTAACAGACAAGCAGAGAGCCAATTCAGGAATGAACTTCCATTCACAATTGCTTCAAAGAGAATAAAATACCTAGGAATCCAACTTACAAGGGATGTCAAGGACCTCTTCAAGGAGAACTACATACCACTGCTCAGTGAAATCAAAGAGGACACAAACAAATGGAAGAACATACCATGCTCATGGATAGGAAGAATCAATATCGTGAAAATGCCCATGCTGCCCAAGGTTATTTATAGATTCAATGCCATCCCCATCAAGCTACCAATGAGTTTCTTCACAGAATTGGAAAAAACTGCTTTAAAGTTCATATGGAACCAAAAAAGAGCCCGCATTGCCAAGACAATCCTAAGTCAAAAGGACAAAGCTGGAGACGTCACGCTACCTGACTTCAAACTATACTACAAGGCTACAGTCACCAAAACAGCATGGTACTTGTACCAAAACAGAGCTATAGACCAATGGAACAGAACAGAGTCCTCAGAAATAATACCACACATCTACAGCCATCTGATCTTTGACAAACCTGAGAGAAACAAGAAATGGGGAAAGGATTCCCTATTTAATAAATGGTGCTGGGAAAATTGGCTAGCCATAAGTAGAAAGCTGAAACTGGATCCTTCCCTTATTCCTTATACGCAGATTAATTCAAGATGGATTAGAGACTTAAATGTTAGACCTAATACCATAAAAACCCTAGAAGAAAATCTAGGTAGTACCATTCAGGACATAGGCATGGGCAAGGACTTCATGTCTAAAACACAAAAAGCAACGGCAGCAAAAGCCAAAATTGACAAATGGGATCTCATTAAACTAAAGAGCTTCTGCACAGCAAAAGAAACTACCATCAGAGTGAACAGGCAACCTACAGAATGGGAGAACATTTTTGCAATCTACTCATCTGACAAAGGGCTAATAGCCAGAATCTACAAAGAACTCAAACAAATATACAAGAAAAAAACAAACAACCGCATCAAAAAGTGGGCAAAGGATATGAACAGATATTTCTCAAAAGAAGACATTCATACAGCCAACAGACACATGAAAAAATGCTCATCAGTCACTCGCCATCAGAGAAATGCAAATCAAAACCACAATGATATACCATCTCACACCAGTTAGTATGGCAATCATTAAAAAATCAGGAAACAACAGTTGTTGGAGAGGATGTGGAGAAATAGGAACACTTTTACACTGTTGGTGGGATTGTAAACTAGTTCAACCATTATGGAAAACAGTATGGCAATTCCTCAAGGATCTAGAACTAGATGTACCATATGACCCAGCCATCCCACTACTGGGTATATACCCAAAGGATTATAAATTATTCTACTACAAAGACACATGCACACGTATGTTTATTGCAGCACTATTCACAATAGCAAAGACTTGGAATCAACCCAAATGTCCATCTGTGACAGACTGGATTAAGAAAATGTGGCACATATACACCATGGAATACTATGCAGCCATAAAAAAGGATGAGTTTGCGTCCTTTGTAGGGACATGGATGCAGCTGGAAACCATCATTCTTAGCAAACTATCACAAGAAGAGAAAACCAAACACCGCATGTTCTCACTCATAGGCGGGAACTGAACAATGAGATCACTTGGACTCGGGAAGGGGAACATCACACACTGGGGCCTATCATGGGGAGGGGGCAGGGGGGAGGGATTGCATTGGGGAGTTATACATGATATAAATGATGAATTGATGGGTGCTGAGGAGTTGATGGGTGCGGCACACCAACATGGCACAAATATACATATGTAACAAACCTGCACATTATGCACATGTACCCTAGAACTTAAAGTATAATAAAAAAATGGAAAAAAAAAAGAAATAATCAAACTAAAACAAACTTCTCAAACTTTAATTTTGTGTTATTCTAGAATTGTTGAAATTTCTTCAGGTTACTGAATGAATAAATATACTTCCAGGTTAAAATACAAGAGCAGTAAAGGAGGAGGAGGAGGTTCACACTGTTAATTAAAGACAGAGGAAAAACAAGATTCACTAAGTTGTTGAGTAAATAATAATAATACATGCATATATGTGCATTCAATGACAGGAACAGATGAAAAGTTAAAAAACAAAAACAAAAAAAAAGGCACAATGGCTCACACCTATAATCCCTGCACTTTAGGAGGCTGAGACAAGTGGATAGCTAGAGCCCAAGAGTTTGAGACCAACCTCGACAACATAGAGAGACTCCATCTCTACTAAAAATTAAAATTTGTTTGGAAAAAATTAGCTGGGCATAGTGGTGCACAGCTGGAGTCCCAGTTACTTGGGAGTCTAAGGTGGGAGGATTGCTTGAGCCTAAGAGGTTGAGCCTGCATTGAGTCATGATTGCACCATTGCACTTCAGCCTGGGTTAAAGAGTGAGAAGGGAAAGGAAAGATGGGAAGGGGAGTGGAGGGGAGGGAAGGGGAGAGGAGGGTATGAGGCTAATAAAAAATTTCCAAGTAAATAGAATAACATAATAAGCTAAAAATAGATATAAAAGACAGATTTTAATATTTTTATTAAAATATAAAGTATGAGTTTTATATTTCAATAAAAATATAGAATAGCATTCATTTGGGGTCATTTCTAATTATTCATCATTGAAATTGAAGATTATTGTAACCAGAAACTATTTTTCACTTTGAAGGAATTAAAAAATATATGGACTCTACAAAATAATACATAGGATATGAGATGGTAAGAAAATGCATTAAAAGGAAAAGAGAACTAATGTCAAAATGTAAGGATTTCAAAGGACATCAGAAGTGGTAACAAACAATAAACATAGCAGAAACCTGAACCCATGTTTATCTGAAATGCAAAAAAAAAAAAAAAAATCTAGAGATAAACAATCAGAAAGAAAGTAGATGGTAGAATACAAAAAGCAGATCAAATATAAGCATCTTTTTAAAAAAATAACAGAACACCTGTGATGGAACAAATATACAAAGATACAATCATTAAAATATTCCAGAATTGAAGGAATTCAGTTTGTGGACTGTTCACCTTTCTGGGAGCCAAGTAATATTTAGTAAAGGTGACTAACACTAAGATATTCCGATGAAGTTTAGGTTTCCAGGAGACTTATATTTTTTCTTCAAAATACCAGACAGAAGACAGCGTGAAACAACATCTTCAGAGACCTACAGAAATGAACTTGAAGCAAATCTAATGCCTTGGCCTGCTGAGAACATGGTTTTGGAATTTACCCATTTCTCCTGAGCAATAAGTAAGCATTTAGGAATGTTCAGGTCTTGGTGGCATGTACTTGCTCCTAATAAATAGTTGCCTATTCATGTAGCCAGTTTCCAGAGAAGTTAGAAGGAACTCAGAAGGCATCAGACAGAGAGAGAGAGAGAAACAGGGAGAGAGAGAGAGAAAGAGAGAGAATGAGAATGCAACACGAAAGGAAATTTCTCAAAGAGTGTCATCCGGTCTCACACTGATAATATAGTATCATAGGCTGTTAGGCAACATGATAAGGATTAAAGGTGAAAGAATCTAAACATCGTTAAAACTATAATTTTAGGGGACAGGCATGGTGGTTCATGTCTATAATCCCAGCACTTTGGGAGACTAAGGCAGGCAGATTGCAAGAGCAGCCTGGTCAACATACGGGAAACCCCATCTCTACAAAAAAAAAAAAAAAAAAAAAATTGATTTTAATTGGCTGAGTGTGGGGACACATGCCGGAAGTCCCAGGTACTCAGTAGGCTAAGACAGGAAGATGGTTAGAGTCCAGGAGTTTGAGGCTGCAGTGAGCTAGATCATGCCACTGCCCTCCAGCCTGGGCAACAAAACAAGATCCCATCTCAACAAACAAACAAACAAACAAAAACAAATAAGAAACTCTATAATTTTACATATTAAAAATCAAAAAAATATCAAAATGTAAACATTTACCTTTTCATGTATCCTTTTAATCAGCTCTTTATATATTACAAGTTCGGTTTTAAAAGCGTTTTAATACTGGTTGTTTTTCATTTTCATGTCATTATTTATGGCAGGAAGTATTTCTGACATAGACTTTTGTAAAATGATGCACAAAATCAAAGACACAAGACAAAAGTTGGTCAGTTAGTAAATTGACTAATCAGCATAGGAAACTGCAACATTTAGGTATTGAAAAGAAAAAGTGGTATGCATTTGTAAGAATTTTGGCATTAGCAGCCATTACAGTGTGTGGAAATGTGAGTAGAGATTAGTTTAGTTATCAAATTTCTTATTTCAAATTTCGGATTGATACGGATATCAAATAATTTCCCTGCATGAAAGCATTTGTCTCGAGCTCTGCTTTTGGTGAATGCCAGTATAATTCAGCATGTTGTTTGTTTGATGTTTTCTTTTTCTTTTTTTTTTTTTTTTTGGCTGTGCAAGGAGACTAGGATAGCAGCTGCTCCCTTACCCCGGACCCTGGGATAAGAAAGACAAGACATACGGAGTGGCATAGAAGCCCAGTCAATCCACAACCAACATAAAATATTATGGGAAAAGGGAGGGGGGACCGTATTATTTGTTATGCAGCATCACCTAGCAAAAGCTGCCTGATACATCGTAAAAGATATATGAATGCATACATTCGTGTTTCTTGTTTTGCTTATTCCAAACCAACTTTTAAAAAGAACTGTTTTGGTATTCTTAATATTTTTAGCAATTTGAAGTTATTCTGGGCTTTAACCTCCTAGATTCTACTCTGGCAGTTTTGTGCCACTCTTTCATATTTGTTCTCTGTCTTAACTTCCACTTATTCTAGATGTGCTTTTAAAATCCGAGTTCTTTGGAGCTACTCCCCTAGGCAACTTCACTGGTCTCTTCAGTTGTTCCCTCTGTTTATTGCTCACTGGGACCACTTGTGTTGTAGATAAAGTCAGAATTTTATTCTTGAGAGTGTTTCCCAACCAGACTGAATTATCTCCCCCTTTAGAGGCTTTGGTCTTGGGACCTTTTCTCTGAAATGATAAAGTCTGCCTCCCTTAAACCTAGAATAGTCACCTGGCAATGTGTACAGCTTATTTTCTTTTTTAAAGCAGTGTCTACAGGATGACATGGTCCCTTTTTCTCTTCAGTTTTCATAATTTTCACGTATCTAATCAATTATTCATTATTGATTAAAAATATATTCAATAAAACTGTTTGCATCATCATTTCCTATATTTCCTGACAGGTATAACCAATGCTTAGCATCTGCTAACAATGAAATTCTTTATTTTTTTATTTTATTTTAATTTTTTTTGAGACAGAGTCTCGCTCTGTCCCCAGGCTGGAGTACAGTGGCTTGGTCGTGGCTTACTGCAAGCTCTCCCTCCAGGGTTCATGCCATTCTCCTGCCTCAGCCTCCCGAGCAGCTGGGACTACAGGTGCCCACCACCACGCCCGGCTAATTTTTTATGTTTTTAGTAGAGATGGGGTTTCACCATGTTAGACAGGATGGTCTGGATCTCCTGACCTCATGATCCGCCCACCTTGGCCTCCCAAAGTTCTGGGATTACAGGTGTGAGCCACTGCACCTGGCCCTAACAATGAAATTTTTAGCAGATGGATATTCATATAACTGATAGTCAACTTTACCACTACATGTGACTATTATATTTTGTGATCTGTATTTCTTAGTCTACACAGTCAGAAATGAGAACTATGGTGGAAAATTATGTTGGTACTAGATCTTTTTTCTATTATTATGGTAATGATATATTAACCAGATGAATTATCATACCTAAAACTTCTGAGTTTTTAATGTCTTAATAGACTGCTAAAGGTTGAAAGACACATTGATTTAAAAATAACAATGTACTCCTTTTCGGAAAGGGTACTTATCACAATTCTAATTACATATTTTATTTGAAATTGTTTAATCATCTCTCTTCTGGATAGCAAGACTGCAGAAGAGGTGCTACATATATCATTTTGTTTTCATTCCAATATTTCTTAAGAACCTAGAACACAGTACTACTTCAAAATATTTATTCACTGGAGTACAGATTCATGTCTGGAACCACTGGCTCTGACAAGGTCATGTTCTTATCTTTAAAGCAATCACAGGGCAGAGTTCAGGTGAGGATGGAGAATAGAATACACAGACAGTCTTACATGTGTTACGTGCTCCATCCTTGGACCCATAAATGCAGTCATCTTCAACTAAAGCACATTTTCCAAAAGTGAAGAAAGGTTGGCATCTTTTTAGAGTTTCCTCCAGAAGCTAATCCTGAGACAAAGATTCAAATGCAAATAGCTAATTTAGAAAGGAATTTAAGGAAACACCAATGGGCAAGTGAAGAAAGTAGACAGGAAGGGAAGGCAGTCAGTAAGTGGCAACTAATCCAGCAAATTGCCACTATCGCTAACTAGAACCTAATCCTACTGGGGAAACTGATAATCTTACCTAAGAGAACTTGAAAGTTTATGCTCCAGTTCTATCAGTCATTGACTGAGACAAATTCCTGAAGAAATTAATTCTTCAGCACTTCCACCCTGACCAATACACAAACAGAAGAAACTCTAGAGACCAGAGGAAGCTCCTCAGGCAGAGATAGAGATGCTGGCAGTTGAAAGTTGAGCCATCCCGCACTGAAATGGTAATACACAAGCAGTCATGTCCTGGGCACCAATCACATCGACCACAGATGGCCTCTACAAAGCAAAAATGTGATGTAATTGCCTCAGTAAGAGGAATAAAGTTTGGGCAGCAAAATAACAGGGGAGGAATCACATGGCCTCTCTCTGCTGAACATCAGAATTAGACCTTTTTTGTCAGAGTATAAAGCAAACCTTAACCCCATTTTTCCTTGGGAGAAATGATGAGTGAATCATTGATCTGAATTTAGATGTTCTTTGGCTAAGGTGTAAAGTGTTCTCTTTAATGACATGAGTTATATTTGAGGTATCTCTGAGGATGTTGCATTTTATTGGGAGAAGGAGTGGTAAGGAGCAGAATTTGTACCTTTTCTTTAAGGAATTAGACTTAATTGCATTTCCAGTATTAGCCATAGGGGAGGTAAATCCCAAAAAAATATATAAAGACTTGGAAGTCTGCCTTTAAATTAGGCTGGGGTTCAGAGTCATCTTTCTGAAACTGATGGCAGTAGGCCATGGACACAAAGGAGGACTGGCATACTCTAAGACACTCTTGGTAGAATAGAAAGATCTTCTGCAGACCAAAGACTAAATTTAAAATCAGTCCTCTAATGACAAAAGTTATAGCTAGTTGTTTCTAGTGTTTTCTAAGCATCAAAGTATATATGTTATCATACAGTCATGCACTGCATTACGAGGTTTCCCTCAGTGATGGACCACATATACAATGTCATCCTGTAAGATCATAACACCATATTTGTACTGTACATTATTACATTTGGATATGTTTAGATCCACAAATACTTGTCATTGTGTTACAACTGCCTGCGGTATTCAGTACATAACATGTTGTATAGGTTTGTAGCCTACGAGCAATAGGCCATACCATATATCCTACATGTGTAATAGACTATACCATCTGGGTTTCTATAAGTACACTCTATTACATTCACACATGGGTGAAATCCCCTGTGTTAGTTCATTCTCACATTGCTTTAAATAAATACCTGAGACTGGGCAATTTATAGACAGAGGTTTAATTGACTCACAGTTCTACAAGCTCTATAAGCAGCATGCTGCTGGCAGCTGCTCAGCTTCTGGGGAGGCCTCAGGAAATTTAAGTCATAGCAGAAGGCAAAGGAGTAGCAGGCACATCACATGGCCAGAGGAGCAGCAAGGGGGCATTTGGGGTGTCACACACTTTTAAATGATCAGATCTCTCAAGAACTCACTCATTATTACAAGGAGAGTACCAAGGGGATGGTACTAAACCATGCATAAAAAAGTGGCTCATGGCCGGGCACGGTGGCTCATGCCTGTAATCCCAGCACTTTGGGAGGCCGAAGCAGGCAGATCACGAGGTCAAGAGATCGAGACCATGCTGGCTCACACGGTGAAACCTGTCTCTACTAAAAATACAAAAAATTAGCCGGGCGTGGTGGCAGGCGCCTGTAGTCCCAGCTACTCGGGAGTCTGAGGCAGGAGAATGGCATGAACCCAGAAGGTGGAGCTGGCAGTGAGCTGAGATCAGGCCACTGCACTCTAACCTGGGCGACAGAGAGAGACTCTGTCTCAAAAAAAACAAAAAACAAAAAACTGGCTCATGATCTAATCACCTCCTACCAGGCCCTTCCTCCAACATTGGGGATTACAGTTCAACATGAGATTTGGGTGAGGACACAGATCCAAACCATATCATAACCTAAGGACACATTTCTCAGAGTGTATGCCTGACATTAAGTGATGCATGACTGTATGTAGTACTCTCTATATCTTTACAAGGTAAACATTATTTTTATTCCAATTTGTATTCATTTTCTATTATTGCAATAAAAAACTACCACAAGCTTATCCACTTAACAAAAGGTCATCACGTTGCAGGTCTGTAGGTCAGATGGAAAAGGGAAGACTGTGTTTTCTCGCTGGTTCACGTAGTTGGCAGAAAGTAGCTCCTCCCAGCTGTCGGACCCAGGTCCACATTTCCTGAACTGTGGGATAAAGGCGTTCCCAGCTTATTGAGGTCATTCATTCTTCGGCTCCAGCCATCTTCCCCCCCATGCAAAGCTGGCAACAGTGGGTTAAATATTTTGAATATTTTGAATCTCTCCTGCCTATTTTGTCACTGCCCCGTCTCACTGATTGTTCTGCCTTCCTCTCCACTTTTAAGGACTCATGTTATTACATTAGTTCCACCCAAACAATTCAGAATAATCTTCCCATTTTCAGGTCCATAACCTCAATTCCATCTGCGAAGTTCTTTTTGCCATTAAACATAACATATTAACAGCATCCAGAGATTAAGGCATGGACATCTTTGAAGGAGGACAAAATTATCCTGCTTTGCACAGTCAACATTCTGGCTGGCAAGGATTCAAGTCTGCCCCACATGCAAAATACCCAGTGTCTAAAGATTTTTATATCCCAAGAACCTGGAGAACTCTTGACACTCAAGAAATTAATATATAAGTGAGTTTTTAAAAATCTTGGCTTTCTTCGGGAGGCCAAGGCGGGTGGATCACAAGGTCAGGAGATGGAGACCATCCTGGCTAACACAGTGAAATCCGTCTCTACTAAAAATACAAAAAAATTAGCCAGGTGTGGTGGCAGGTACCTGTAGTCCCAGCTACTTGGGAGGCTGACGCAGGAGAATGGTGTGAACCTGGGAGGCGGAGCTTGTAGTGAGCCAAGACGGCACCACTGCACTCCAGCCTGGGCAACAGAGTGAGACTCCATCTCAAAAAAAGAAAAAATCTTGGCTTTGAGTATTGCCCTCCTTGAAGCAATCTTCGAACCTCTTAGTAGTATTGGAAGAACACTTTGACTCACTAGTATTTATGTATGAATTAAACAGATTGCTTGCTTTGACATGAGTGGTCTAGATACTGAGGAGCAATGGAAAACCAGAAAGAAAGGACAGACACTGAATGGAAGCTAATATGAAGATATAAAGGAAACTATACTCTTGCTGGATTGTTCTAGGGCCTAGCAGAAATAAAACAAGTATTTTTTAATTAACATAGTTTCAATCTGTGGAACCAATACTGTTTTAGTATAACCTTACTTCTTCTCCTGGGATATAGAAGATAGAATTCTTTTCTCCCCTAGCAACATTTTTTTCTACTCAGTTACCCAAACTGCAACCAAATCCCAGTACTATTACCCAAAGAAGTCAGCTGAATATGTTCTCTTTCTGTTCTCATTGTCATGCTATGATTAATACTTAGAAATCTCACCTGAATTGGTGAAAAGCCTCATAATTGCAGGTTTTCCTCAAATCCCCTTGCTTCTCATTTGCCTCCCACATTATGACCCAAACTCTTTTTCTAAATTATTCAGCTGATCATGCCATTCTCTTTCAGAAAATCCTTCAATGTTTCTCCAATTTCATTAGCAAGAAACTCAAGGATCTTCCAATCTCATTTTAACTCCACTCAGAGTTCAGGCTTTAAACACCAATCAATCTGGCCCAAAATTCCGGTTCCACCACATGTTGGCTAACTGACATGAGACAATTCTCTGATCTCTAAATATAACTTTTGTATAATATCTGTCTAAATGATACAGTATAGGGTTATAGCAAGAACATGAGTTGTACTCCAAGCTGCTAGCACCTAGAAAATGCTTAATAACTTATAGTTATCATAGTAACCTTTGTGGTCTCGTTGCCCCACACTGCGTACTATGCAACCCAGACTCTAACTGAACCGACACTTGCTGTCCTCAAAAAGATCCACATCTCATGTTTTGTTAATGCAACTCTGAAATTTTTTCATGCAAATTCCTTGATTCTGAAGCCTTTTACCATATTTTAAGCCTGGAAAAATTCTGTTGATCTTTTAAGACACAACTCAAATTTGCCATCTCTCTGAAAACTACATGATCTCTCTTGGTCTGATTATTCACTCCCACAATTGTGCTCCTATGGCACTTTCTTCAAATCATTAGCATTTGTCATCTGTGTCAAAACTTATTGCATGAGTGTGTTTCTTCTCATCTAGATGGTGAGTTTCTTGAGGCCAGGCCTGGTATCTCATTATGATTTCATCACTGCCAAGTGCAATGCTGGACTTGGGGTGGATCCTCAGCATATATTTGTGGAATTGATTGACATAGTAGTGCCTAAAGACACCGTGTCAATGCTGGCCTGTGTTACGTCTCCCATGGCAAAATTAATCTAATCATCATCCATAGTATTTATTAGTACTATTATTACAAATATTACCTTGGTTTCTCTTTCTTGAAGGACAATAGGTCAGATGTTCACCAATTATGGCTTTCCTAGATGCTTCTGCATGATTGAATTCAACATTTTATTCACATTTTCCCCTAAACCAAATGCCCATATTAAAAATGTATATATGTATATAAATGTGAATAGTGGCATTCTTATGAGCAATCCTATGATAAAAAGAAGTTAGATGGCAGAAGGATTTTGGTCAGAAAACACATTTTACAAGGAAGCTTCTAAGGGATTATTTTAAACAACACTGAGGGGAAAAAATTATTTCAAACAGATGAAAAATACCTCTCCACTGTCCCTCTAATGGATGTACTTTAAAGAAAGCCAAGGGGAATTTTAAACTCCACATACATTTTATGAACATTCAAATGAATATCTCTGACTAATCTCAAGTGCATTTGAATAAAAAATAGAACAATTTTGATGTTCCAAGTTGAATTATTAAGTAAAAATATTCAGTTATCAGATAGTTAATTAAGTGGAACTGACTGTATTCATTAAAATATTTGTTCCAAACAAATGTATTTAACATTCAGATATTATGCAGAATAGGTGACAATTGCATATCTCCATGGAGATCAATAATGGGATTCAGATCATTGTGTAAAGAGTCTGCAAGTTTAATGCAGAGAGAATGTCATTATTATTTCTCTCTTAATGATGGTCATTATGCGCAAACACTGATTGAATTCCATTTGTTACCTGCATTTGAGCTGAGAGGAATAATTACAATTTAAGTGTCTCCATTAAAATTCATAAAAGAATAAGAATGCAAAAATTATACTTGAAACTGACAAAATATACTTTGAGGATATAAATTGTGTTTTCTGATAGGCCTCTTAAAAGTATTAAAAATAGCTTCATTTTAATAAGATGACATATAAAGATCATGTGTTATCCTCACCTTTATGTTAATTTTAATGCTGCAACACATGACTAATAATAAAAAGTAAAGGAATTAACTTTAAAAAGTAAAATCAATTAAACAATGTGCCAGTTATCACCAGGACTTTTCAGGATTGGGTCCTAGTCATCCACTTTTTTAAAAAAAATGTTTTTAATTGCTATATGATATTAAAATTATGTTCTATCATTCCATATATTGGTGATATCTTCCTACCACCTACTACTGCTGGTAGCTAACAGACTCAAGGTTTGGATGGATGTAAACTAAATATGCTGTGTTCTATTTCACTCATTTGGTATACATTTCTGTTGACCTGTTGTGCACTGTTCAGCATTTATAATTTGAGGTGCTGAGAGTTATTACTTTTCAGCCACACCAACCCAAAATTTCCAGTTGCTTAACTTGCATTTTTCCTAGAGTGAAGTGAAACATACTAAGATGTCATACAGGGTGTCACAGGTCCTTAAAACTTTTGCCTTTTCATGGCCTAAAAGAGTTCTCTAAGCCCGATGAGACAAAGCTGAGTATTTAATGCTACAGAAGGCACAAGAGAAATGACAGCAGTCGAGTTGTGAGGCATTTATGAGGCTCATCAAGTGTCTGGAGAAGCATCTCAGGGGAGACTCGAGGCTTTCTTTCAGTACCAGATACCTTCTCTAATTCTAGATCAAAAATTAACATTGCAGTGTCTTAAATTTAAAAGTGTCTATGTTACAAAACTGTATGTGCTTTTAGATTATTAATTATAAGCAAGGAAGCTATATAATTTTTAAGTGAGGAAGATCTTATATATCTCATAATTTACACTTTCCTCATTTTGCAGATAAGAAACCCAAGGTCTAGAGATGCCCAGAATTAAATGCTTTTAAATCCTAGTGATAGACTTCAAACCAAAACACAATTATCTTGCCACTGACTACAACATTCTTTATAAGTGATATTGCTGGGTGTTGCTATCTGTCAATATATTCACTTTTGCATCACTTTATTTCTTCTTCCATGGATGAAATTAAAAAAAAAAAAAAACTTGTTCACTCAATGTAGAATTTCTTGAAGGAATATTAAGAAATATTATATTTGTGACTATGCGTATGTGTGTTAAAATGGCTGTAAATTTAAGAAAAATTACCTGTGTTACAATTAAAAAATATAAATTACATTTGTCTGAATGCGTGAGTTTTTTAGACGGCCTAATTAGGTATATCCAGAATTTTCTTCAGTTTCCATATTCCCAATTTTGCCAGCTGATCATTTTGAGGAAAAATGAGGAGCTTGGAATCATACCAGACAGTATCTACTCACTGATAGCACTTGGCAGTTTTCCATAAGATTCTGACTCTCTTGAATCAGGAGAAAAGACAAGATTTCTATCAAGCCTTTGTGCTTTCTGAGATACTTAAGACCACTGAAAATAAGGAGGAGGAAAAGGAAGAGGAAGAAGAGAGGTGGTAGCGGAAGGGACAAAAAGAAGAGAAAAAAGAAAAACAAAGAAAAATGCAAATATTAGAATTAGAGATTAATTATTTCTTGCTGAAATAGCAAACAGGACAAAATGTTTGCATTGCATTCACCTCTTCTTGTGCATTCTCTTTCAGAGACAAGAACCTTGAGCTAGAAACAACCCTCTTTTACAGACTAAGCAAAACACCAAGATAGTATGCTATCCAGTAACTATACATAAAGATTGGTGGAAAGTATTTGAATGTAGTCTGATATAAATAACCAATAATTGTACTATCATTTTAAATGGGAAAAGAAAAGACCTTTGTGCCTTTTAAAGAAATGAGTACACTTACCTTAAAGAAGTAGATCAATGTTTAACAGGATAATATGCGAATGTGACCTAAGCTTTTGATTATATCAGTACTTACTAACAGCAGTTCAGATCAACGGGGATGAAATTATAAGTATAAAAAAGGATGAGGAAAATAGCTATCAACTGAATTTCTTAAGTAGTTATTCCTGATTTACCTCACACTGTGCTGTTTGAACTGCGGTTCCTCAGGTATGCAAATCTCACTAGATGCTGAAGCCTAGTGCTGTCTACGTCTAGGGTAAAACTTACACCAATCATTTCTCCAGCATGTTCAAGCTAATCTGATGTTATCCTCTGTCACGCTTTATTTCTCAGTTCTCTGACATGGCAAGAGAAGTTCATGGCAACCATAATTTGTCCTTATAATTCTTTTGGAACTATTCAGTGCATGCAACAGGGAGCAGAC